>NC_081174.1:27573695-27843695 GCF_012432095.1 Onychostoma macrolepis
CCATTCGTAAGCGTTCGGGAGACACGATGCATCGTGATACCTGCCCACATGACAGTTGATGCCTAAGAATTATTGGTTTTGGAAACTTACAACCAGTGAGCGAGCTCTCATACACATAATTACGCTCGTTTTAAAAGCAGATTATAGGATTGACGCGTAAATACAAGGTTGCCTGTGACGTCTGTCCAATCCGGCGTCGAGTAAAGTTAGAAATGCGCTATGTAAATGAATAAGCGAATGGAAAAGTCAAAGTGGAAACTCTAAACATTTGCTCTTCTGAAGTCGGAAAACAGGTGCAAACAAGCTTCCCTTTAATCTGACCATCTCTCATTCACTCCGTCGTCCCAAACAGAGCGTTCTTTTTTTCCAGTCGTGGGTAACAGAGGGGTATCCCTTGTTCGAGACGATTCTGATTTACTGTTGTATAAAACACAGTGAGGAATCTATGTGTGTTTGCAAAGGGGAAAATGGGGGAAGGAAAGAAAAAGACATAAAAGCACAATGTCATGTCATAGGAAGAGCTTAACACTTGCTAAACATGATGTTTCACCCGCTGATAACTCTCTAAACATCCATCGAGAGTTTTGTACACTCTGGAACGATTTGTACTGGAAATCCCCTGTAGGGTCCGGGCCATCGTGAACGTATACATGTATATGCTCAAGCGGGGTTTCCCCCGTAAGCCCCGTCTAAACGACATACTTCAAACATAAAACTAGGTGCTAATGAACTGGGTCCTGACAAAGTTTACTTTCCTGGGTTGGTTCCCACCGTACAATGGTCCCATTCAGTGGCTCTCAACCGTGGAAAGTGTCTGTAAGGTAATCCTGTAAGAGTTTTGCAAGACCTTTTCAAAATTTTCAATATGTCTCTCCTCCTGCATGCGTGCCAACGATAACACTAATATGCCTCAGCTGATACTAGCGAACGGCTCGGAAATTTGCATGAGGCAAAATGACATCCTTTCACGAGTCGCTGGCATAAACGTCTAGCCTTTTCTGCCCTATTACTCACCTGGTGCTCTTACAGCCTAATATCCATGCTTGCAGCGCTGCCAGGGCTCCTCGCTGGGCACGGGGCCTGAAACCGAACCAAGCAGCCTTTTAGTGGACCTAAATGCACTGGGCCTTATTACAGGTGCCACTAAACGTAAATGGCAGGGCTGTTCGGTTATGGTGGCTATTTTACACGGGGACTCCAACTTAGTGTTTATTTTCGCTGTTTGTGCATGTAATGAGACTATCTGGACGAAGTTTGGTCTGGCCAAGAACTGCCTACTTATGATGAGACTGTCTAGTTGACATGTAAGAAAACAAACCACAGTTTTGTGTTGCTTTTACATGTTTTTAAGGACTGAGTTGATCTGAAATACACAATACTAACCTGAAAAACTGAAATATTAAACAAAAAAACTCAATATTCCATTCAACATGGTAAAAACGTAAAATATCGTAACGGCTTGGATTGTACAAAAATATACAGCTTTTATAGGTTGTTTCCTACAATGATCATAGCTGGGTTTGGCGTCGGCCTTTATGGTTAGGTTAACATTTGGACCATAGGTTTTTGTAATCATCTTATGAGACCAGGCTAAAAACATAAGAGAAATTAGCAAAAATCTTTGTAGACTGAATTTCTATTGGACCAAAAGTACTGATTATTACACAGAAATTCAAAACCAAGCAGAATATACATTTATGCTCATGTACATGTAATTTGTTGGATAAAAGGGATTCCGACAGTTTTCTATTTTAATATATTTTAAAATGTAATTTATTTCTGTGAAGTAAACCTTAATTTTCAGCAGCTATTACTCCAGTCTTCAGTGTCACATGATACTTCAGAAATCATTATACATATATAATTTACTCAAGTGGAAAAGTGCCTTGAAAACTTCAAAACAATGATTTGATGCCACCAACCTGGAAAACTTTGACAAATCCAGCAACTAAATCTTCCTCAAAAGTGCTTGGTGTATCAACCTGGTACCTTGAAAACACAACCTATCAGACTGAACTGACAAATTCAACCAGCTCTTGATATTTTTGTGTGCAATTAGAATCAGACTGTGGGCTGAGACCAAGTCTGAATTAATCACACAGCCCTTGATGACAATTCTGACAGACGCACTGCGTCAGCTGAAATAATATCACTCCCTGTTAACACCCCGGACTGTTTTTGTGTTTAGACGACATCCGGCGCAACACATCTGTTGATAAACTACGAGCTTGGCTTTTATGCCTCACGAGCGGCCAGACCCTATACTGTCAGATCGCAAAATACATTTACTTTTATTTATCTCCAGCACACTCGAAACGTGTGTCGCTCACAGGGGGGAGAAGTCTACAGGAGGGAGAAACCGCAATCTATCTGGCAGATTACCTCCATCAAAACATATGGGCCTGTTCATCCATATCGTTCATGTTTCTGGGCCACAGAGATATAAAACACTAGCGGCTTCCTTCTGTATTGTAAGCTGCTAAACAGTAGCTGTGATATTTCAACATGATATCCCTTCCCAGAGCCGCTCTATACCTTTAAGGGCAGATGAGAAAGGTATGGCCGGTCTTTGCATACGACAAGTCATATTTATGGCTTTCTAACCTGACAAGCTGCAAAGTTATATTTATATCAGATGGTTCCATGCGAGCGGAGGCTATGGGACTTGGCTGATTTTGATGGAAAGTTAAGATCTGCGAGCGGACGGAGTTAATTGAAAATGCATGCGGCCTTTGGATTTCTTCTTTTTTCCTGAATCTGTGCATGTGTGTGTGTTTATGTTGTGTGTGTAAGTGCATGTAGGGGAGGGAGATGGTGACGTGCATGAATGTGTGTATGTGTGTGTGACTTTCTGTTTTTTTAAGATGCACCTGGCCTCAGTAACGGTTTCATAAGCTCCAATGGAAAGATCTACAAGCAGAGACATGGTTTTGCCTCTTTAATGAACCGACAAAGGTCCCACCCTTACAAATAAACAATTAATTATGGAAACAGAATGGCAATTTATAGAGCGTCAACACATGGACACAGAGACTGTCCAGTCCAATAACTGCCATACTTATATATCTATATACATTACAGATATTTTCTATCACCATTTCATAGGCAATCTGCCAGAAAAAAATAAAAATTGCACATCTGAGGCTTTATTCAGACCAACAGTAAACTAGGGATGCACAAGAGAAAAACATTATGACCGACGACAATAATTATTTTCATGTTATGGCAATGTAAAAATTTTTTACGCTACTTACTGTATCTATATACACTAAAAACTAAAACCATTTATTTTAAATGATACAAGAGAAATTAGGCATCACATTAAATTGTAACATTAAAATGTATAGTAAGAAAAATGGAGATTTGCTAGAGATTACAGTATTATTAGATTAATGGTGTTTAAAAAAGATTAAAGTTTAAGTAAGTGTTCGATGACAGCAAAAGTGAAATGCATGACCGTTCAAAAATTTGGGGTTGGTAAGATTTTTTAAATGTTTTCGAAAAAAGTCTCTTATGCTCATCAAGACTGCATTTATTTGACCCAAAAAATAAAATAAAAAATAAAATAAAAATTCCAACAAAAACAGTAATACTTTGAAATATTATTACAATTTAAAATATCTGTTTTCTATTTGAATATATTTTAAAATGTAATTTATTCCTGTGATGCAAAGCTGAATTTTCAGCATCATTACTCCAGTCTTCAATGTCACATGATCCTTCAAAAATCATTCCAATATGCTGATTTGCTTAACAAGAAACATTTATTTTTATTATTAATGTTGAAAACAGTTGTGCTGCTTAATATTTTTGTGGAAACAGTCATATATTTAAGATTCTTTGATGAATATAAGTTACAGCATTTATTTGAAATGTAAATCTTTTGTAACATCAAAAATGTCATAACTGTCAATTTTGATCAAATTAATGTGCCCTTTCTGAATAAAAGTATTAATTTCTTTAATTGTTTTTAATCACCCCAAACTTTTCGAACAGCAGTGTCTATCCAATATTGGTAACACAATAAATAAAAAACACTAATTTCGATAACCAACATGGTACTGATATATTACGTATCCTTACCACAAACATCAGATTTTCTTGCCATATCCCCCCAAATCTGTTTAAATAGCAAATAAAAATCATAAACACTCTCAATCATGAGCATTTGCTGACATCAGGGTTCACTTACATCTCTGAAAAAAATGTGCAGTTGAAATTAGCAAGATGGCAGAAGTTATCAAAACAACTGAAATCAACCTCAACACCTTTAAAACCCCCATATTTCCTATAAAATGTGGAAGTTTGGGATGGACAAAACATGCCATTATTAGGCTTAAGCTGTGTCACAACCACAAACATGTTTTGCAATTTGCACTGGTGGTATTAACAGGAAAGACAAAATTTGTGTAGTGCAGGATGAGTCTTCAGTATTTGGGGTTTGTTTTTCTAGAAGACAAAGACTGTAAAAAGCACAAGCTGACGGCCTCAAAGCTAACAGACATGGAATAACAGCCACAAAACTCTAATTCTGATTTCATGGGGTCTTTAAATGTCAAGCGGCTGACGTTTACTGTGTATTATTCAAACATATGCTCAAACCCACCCGGCACGTTGTGTTTTTTGCGGCCATAGTACATCGTTGCTGACCAAATGGCAGAGTGCGGCATCTCAGGTGCAAAACCAGGGTGGACTGTACCAGCGCCAAGCGTTAAACCTCTCCAAACCTCGAGCCTGACTCATAAAGCCGGCCTAAGCTGCGTGCGAGAGAAAGGTCAGGTTCTAGATGCATTCATAAAAAAGGAAAGAATGAAAGAAAGAACGAGGGGAAAAAAGGCAGCAGCCGGGGCTTTCATGAATGGACCATTGTGATGCACGGCAGTCTCGTCAATGAATGTTTTCAATTCCATTTGATCCTGTAGTAAGGCTGCTAATTGGTGAAGTGTGTTCCATAGGTCAGCGTAAGGTTTCTCTTTCCACAAACGCACACTGCTCCCTCTGTGGATGGCAAAAAGAGTGAACAGGGCCTGCAAACAGCCACAGGCGACCATTTGGACGGTTGCAGTGATTTACCGTCTCACATCGGTCAGAAATAGCTTTAAATCTGGTTGGAGGACGGTGACTTTCGCAATGGAATCATTTGTGGTTTGCGCACCACGTGTCAGGAATGATGCTTATGCGAAACGACAAGGACTTGACTGTATTCTGCACACATTCCTCCGTCCAGATGATGTCCTTTTTTCTAAACTGAGCGTTTCTCAAGCCTCAACCTGCACCGCCATCAAGGTGCATGTGCACCGGTTTGTTTGCCTTGAATAACAAACAATTAGATTGCGATCTGGTCTTTAAGCAAAAACACACTTCCACCAAATATGCGCCTGGCCCACAGTGTTTGCATCCCTCAGTTCTAGCATCACTCACCCTTTCACCTCTATCTCTCCTCTGCTTCCTTAAGAGGGACTGGAGTTGGATTACCGCTCTAATAAAAAACAGGTGCTTTCTTAAGCGTCAGTTGCACGCACATGGGGAGTAAATGCAGAGATGCTACTACAGTCACAAGAGCTTGCATGAAACAGCTGTGAGTAAGAATCTAACTCACCCACAGGTTTACACTGCTGCCTTGTGGTTACTACATGAACTCCACCTCCAATAAATAACAATTACAATATTTAAATCACAATTACAGGATACAGAATTTCCTGCAGTTCAAGATAGTCACACAACAGAGAAATTTAAAGTTTTTTGACAAAACATAGCCTACATATTACATTATTACTTTAGCCTAATTATTCCCTGATATGCACATTTCTTAACTAGTTAGAAATATAAACAAAACAATCAATAAACAGCGAAAAATAGCTGGACACAGATGAGACTGGAAGCCAGATCCACAAAATTTACAAATGGCCGCACCTGTTCTTACGGGAAAAAAGGTGGATATAGGCTAATATTATTTAAAACTATAATTAGGGAACTGAAAATTATCTTCAATTATAAAATAAGATTGAATATATTAAGTATAATTAAATATATGCAAATAACATATGTAAATTTGTTGACAGATACTAGAGAATGAACTTTATTAAAAACAGCACATTCTGAAGTTTTAGTCAATTTAAGAAAAAAAATGTCATTTAAGTACTATTCAAAATGACTCATCTCCACACACACAAACACACGTTTGTTTCTGTGAATTGTGGGGACTTTCCATAGACTTCTATTACTTTCATACTGACCAAACAATATTTTCTATCCCCTAACTAACCTACCAACTTTACAGAAAACCTAGCATTGTTACACTTTCAGTTAAACGTCATTTACTATTTTTTATCATTTTTTCCTTCGTACAATGTCAAAAATTTCAGGTTTTACTGTCCTTGTGGGGATATTTAAATAGTAGTAGTATAAACAAGCACACACACACTAGGCATGGGACGATAACTGGTTTCAAGGTATACCGCGGTTTGGAAAATTCACGGTTTCAAAACCACTAAAATTTCCCGTTATACCGTTCCTGCGGTAAGTGTGTCATCTTCATTTCTCTCTCATTCACCCTCAATCAAGACAGAGACCCATTCGCCGTTTGTTTCAGTGTTGAAATAAATACTATTTGGCTTGTTTCCGAGGCAAATATCATGGCTAATTAGATGCTGGATTAGGCACTTTTCCAAAATGTTCTATATGTTTCTTAAAAATAAAGTATATTGTGTTCAGTGGAAAAAACTTGTTTGTTTTTACCCAGACATTTAAAAATAACATATTTAGAGCTGTAATCGCAATACCGTGACACCGTGATATTTTTTTTATCTAAGGTTATCATACCGTCAGAATCTCATACCGGCCCATGCCTAACACACACACATCACCCTTCAAGTGAAAAAAAAAAAAAATTAATTATAATAATAAAATAAAAAAATGTATGCTGTATTTTTCAGTCGTACCTGGCAATACTTCCGCTCTTAATGCACAGTATTTAACCTTAATGTGGGGAAGTCGTGGCCTAATGGTTAGAGAGTCGAACTCATAACCCAAAGGTTACAGGTCGCGGGTTCGAATCTCGGTACCAGCGGGGATTGTAGGTGGGGGGAGTGAATGTACAGCACCCTCAATACCACGACTGAGGTGCCCTTGAGCAAGGCTCAACCCCCAACAACTCCCCGGGTGCCGCAGCAAAAATGGCTGCCCGCTGCTCCGGGTGTGTGTTCACGGTGTGTATGTGTTCACTGCTGTGTGTGTGCACAGATAAATGCAGAGCACTAATTTCGAGTTACCATACTTGGCCACATGTCACGTCACTTTTAATGAACTACTTCCGCGTTCTACTTATTATGGCTCAGGAGTTTCCGGTTAGTATTCAGCGCACCTACATACTGACAATTTCTCATGAGAACGCAGATTATTAGTACATTTTATGGCTGGCATTTCTTTAAAAATCAATTAATCATATTCTCTGCGTTAACATGAATTATCTTCAACCTGCTGAAATGTTCCTATAAATATATTTCCCTTCCAAATGTGCATTCTGAATAATAAATAAATGTATTTCCCCACTAACCTGCCACATCAGCGCTTGTCTTCTCATGAACAGTACTTTTCTTTTACCGATCATATTTCATATGTACAGTTTTAAATGAATTTGACTGATAAACACCCTTATGAAAATTAACCATGGTTTTACTGTAGTGAATGTGCCATGTTTTTTTTTTTCCGTTTTACCATTTGTATAACAACACTTTTACTACAAATAGCCTACCACAGTTAATTTGTGGTTATACGGTTTAACTTAAATTGCAATTTTTGGTTTTATTTGTAGTAAAACCATGGCTAATTTGTATTGTTTGTGTGCATTGGTGCTCTTATTCTGAGCCCCTACTGCTTATTCCAGTGTTTAAAATGGCTGAATGAATCTGCGGTAGCTGCCTTATTTGGGTCATTCTATGGAAATGTCCATTTTTCTGTCCCTAGCATTTACAGAAATATTACACTTTAAAAACACTTTAGGGTTACAATTTCTTTATATTTTAAAATGAAACAATATGTTATTTGAACAATTACACCTTCTTGAGCCATCTATGTGGCAATATTTATTTTTTAATTAATTATAAAGAATTCCAAGCATCACAAAACTGCTCGTCCCCACAGCCATGTACAGATGGAAAGTGCTTTATTTTTAAGTCAAATACAGGTTTTTCTACCATTTAAAATACAATAATGTATTCATAACTATTAAATATATGATATAAATGGCATAATAAAACAAAATGCTGAATACATATTATAAAATATATAATGAAAACAGTGGTCCCCTGGAGTTGTGTCACTGGTGTTACCTTTTAACAAAAATCTGTTATTTTGAAATAAAATGTCACATCACAAAAACATCGCTTAACTTCCTTTTTCCTATTTTCTAAACATCTATGAAAAAAGGCCCATGATAAGTCCACTGTCTCTTTTCAGTTATCAGAAATTTTCTCATTTATCTCATGATTTCATATGAAGCTTTTAGTTGACGTCACTGGTATGACCTATTTATTGTTAGGGAATTGTAAAAAAAAAAAAAAAAATATATATATATATATATATATATATATAAAATACAAATGGATTAAACTACTTAATTTAGTGAGTATACCATGATTGACAACATGTGGTTTGATACCTTGCAGCAGACATTTTGTAAAATGCATTTTTCATGAAAATTGTCATTGGTGTTACCTTCCTTATAGATAACAACAGTGAAGATCAGTATATCAGGTCTTATGTATGTCACTGGTTTTACTGTGCTGTGTTACTGTACTGTTTTTTTTTTCTGTCACATTAAATAAATAAAACAATCTCCTTATTTTGTGCATTTTCATTATTTTTCTGTAACTCTGACTACATGTGCTGAAAAAAAAATCGAGAAATAATATTTCATAAAAACTTTTAATATTGCTAAAGAAGGTAACACCAGTGACAAAAAAATAGTACATGTGGTCTTGAAATAATTGCACAAAAAAAGCGAAAAATAAATAAATAATAATAATAATCAAGCTGTCATTTATATGTATTCATAAAGTCAAAAGGTAATCTAATAATGTGGTCTAAGTTTAAATGTTAGAAAAAGAAATACATTTTAAGACATCTTGCCATACCAAAAGTGGACGTTTCTGTAGAATGACCCATTTAACGATGTTAAACATTTAAATAATTTTTAACAGTAACACGTTGACAGTGCGACTACTTTGAATATTCATATTTTGGCATTAGGCTACAGTGAAATGATGACACTTGAATATGACACAATAGTGACTAACATATTTAATACAGCATAAATAAAGGGTCGTTCTGATTTTATTCACCAAATCCATAGACTGTAAACCCCCCCCCCCAAATCTCACAAACACCGAAAATAAATAACCGGAAATAACTGAGCCGTAATATTTCAAAACGGAAGTGCGTCACGAGGCTCAGCGCAAGTAGTCCATGCCACATAAATAACCCGAATCCAATTTATGTGGCGACAAACTAAATATTTCTAAATAAATAAATCAAGTTTTACTGAAATATTGTTACTGTGTAGGAGAGTGGATGATTTGCTGCACGCGCGCCACGCCACCTCTGCATCACGTCTGGCTGGCTTTAATGCATCAGTGATCCTAATGTTCTTTGGCGCGTTGCATGCTGGAAACGCATGTATAAAGGATTATCATTTTATATAAATTATCCATAGCATGATTTGATAATGTTAGCGTCTTGTAACATTTATTAGAGCCTTTTTTCTTTTTTTTCTTTTTTACATTTGTAAACATTTTAATACAGCACAGCACACTAATGTTGATAAAAAAAAGTTGATCAACAATAGATGGCGCTGGTTCACTTTTTTAAAAATCCATCACACTTCGGGAAACGGTATCACAGAAAAAAAAAAAAAATTTAGTTCTAAGTTATTTATGATTGTGTGACAGTACAAAAAACAAAAAAATCAATCAATCAACCGTGGGCTTGTGTATTTTTGATAAAGCTTTAGCAATGTTTCTCGAAGGAGAACAAAACAGATCTAATTCAAGTATGACAAGTTTAAGGTTGCAGTTTAGCCGTCAGACAGGTTACATATTTTTGCATATTAAATGTAGCCATAAAGTGCTGAGAGAACTTATTTTATTTAAAACATAAAAATTAGTTTTACAAAACTTTTTTTTAAAAATTTTTTTATATATTTTTTTTAACTTTTATATATATGCAAGGAACTATAAAATGTTTTTTAGCATAATTTTTCTGTCACACCTGGTTTTTGCCTAGGGCAAAGATCCCAAAAATAAATATTATGTAGGGTTACCTATGTTACATACAACAACAAAAAACTATGAAATATTACCCTACAATAAGCTAAGGTGAAGTCAGCTAAAATGGACCACATTTTGGTAAATTACTTATAATACCATCAAATAAACTAAGCATGAGATCTAATGATATTCTTATAAATTAGCATGGGTCTCTTGAATATAGTTATATTTTTTAAATGTGAAAAAGTATAAAAGTTTTTAAATTATGAGAGTTAGAGTATCAGCCGGTACTTTCTTGAGCCACGGCACAACATTCAGGTAAATTGGGCCAGCTGTTCAGTTAAAATGTGCCAGTATAAAACGAGAACAACACAGTTAATTTAAGCTTAAATCATTTTATTTTTAACAGTAAATGGACACTATTGTCTTTAGTGTGCCATAGCAACACCATAAATGTATTTCATTAAATAGAAAGTTGAATGAATATTTAATTAAACAATGCAATTAAAAATGAACTGATTATGTTGTATAGGTGTGTTTCTGTGCATTGGTGTCTTTTGTGTGCATGTATATGTGTATGCTTGTATTTATTTTTTTTTAAGACTGTTAAGATTTTGTATGGATGAATATCTACAGAAGGCCTATAAACCTATTTTCACCCTCAATTTTTGTGTAAAAGTGTGTGTGTGTATGCAATGGCGGCTCCAGGATTTTTTTGTTGGGGGTGCTAAGGGGGGGCTTAACCGTTCAGAGGGGGTGCTAAAAAAACTAATTAAATTGAGAGAAAGTATAATGAACGCCTAACTTTAGCTATCAGTTTTTTATATACAGCAGTTTCGAAAAAGGCATATTTAACTTTTTCCTGTGGTATTAAACTCATATGTCACTGTTATTAGTAATATAACTTCTAATGCCAACTGACAAACATGACACTTACAAAGTAATATCATTTATGAATGAATATAGAAAAGAAAGAAAGTTTGGATTTTTTATTTTTTTCATTGTTTTATTTATTTTTTTTGTTTTTTTACACATATCTAGTAATTTTTTTCTGACCATCAAGTGTCAGAAAAACTGTCTGCAATGCAATTTTTTTAAAAGACTGTTAAGATGTTGTATGGATACATATCTAGGCCTATAAACCTATTTTCACCCTCAATTTCTGTCTAAAAGTGTGTGCACTGTAAAAAATTATTTAGCAGTTTAGTTGTTTCAATGATTTTTTTATGTTGACACAACTTTCAGTTACTGAATTTGTTCATTCAACTTAAAATTTTAAGTTTTCACTGTCTCAACTAGTTGTAAGTTGACTGAACTATAGTATTTGTCATCTCAACCTAAAAAAATGTGTTGAATCAATTCAATAACAACATCACGTTCTCATCATCACTCATCGCGAGATCTCATGAAGGCCGTTGCAGTCAGAAGACGGTCGTCAGCCATGTTGGTGAGGTTTTCCACAAAGTTTGGAAATTTTCTTAAAATATAAATTTGGTAAGTAAATATTTGTATTTATTGGCTTAATATGTGTAAAATATGTATGTTGTCTAAGAAGAGTACAAGTATGGTTAAAGAGTCGTATTTTCTAGTTACATGTATGCCAGTGTTATTTTCGCGGCACTCTGAAGCCTCAAAATACATGCGGTTCCACAGTATTTTCCATATAAATATTCTCCCATGTGGTACTGAGCTGAATTTATCTATGGAGAACGATAAAAATACAGTTTGGCATGTGTTATTTGAGACCGTTCAATCAGCGCGAGACGGATGCATGGATTTAGAACGGCGGGAATTTAAGAAAATTAACTTCTTTAAACCTGACAGCATTTTATAATCCGTCAAACTCTTAAAAATAAAGGTGCTTCAAAAGGTTCTTCAAGCGATGCCATAGAAGAACCATTTTTGGTTCCACAAAGAACCTTTTGTCAAAAGGTTCTTCAGATGTTAAACTAAAGGTTCTTTATGGAACCATTTAGACAAAAAGGTTCTTCTATGGCATCGTGAAGCACCTTTATTTTTAAGAGTGCAGAATATACATAGATTAAAAAAATAGGGGAGAAACTGCACGTTATAAGGGAAACAACTGAGCAGCTCCCTCAGAGTCCTTTTGGAGCGTGTTTATTTGATATTGCTGACCATCACCATAAGCTTGGTTCAGATGAAGTTCTGAAAGTACAAACTCTTCTTTCAGTTTTCTGAAGTAATCGTTCAAGTGCCTCACCAGAACCCATTGTAATGCTGTGTGAATATATCGGTATATTGCATTAAACATATGTTCTAAACTTGTTTAGGTTTTTGAATAACCGTAATAATAGCTTAGCTATATCTTGAAAAAATAGCCATGCGATAAGGATAGACACAAATGTGTTAAATTTCCTTTTATTTTGTTATAATTTCATGTTCTTGTGTAATATAAAAGCCTTGTCTGGTTTGTAAAGTTGGGCTTTGGTAATACAAACTTTCTCTGTAAAGATTTATGTATTTATGTTTATTTTAGTGTTGTTTTAATGTTTCTGTATAAGCTTTAAGATTGTAAGGCACATTTTAATGCTTCTCTTTGTTTTTATTAAAGCACACAGGTTCTGAGCAGGAATTCATCAAGGACATGACTGTTGGAATTACAGTTGTGGGTGACTGAACCGAGCATCATCAATCTGCAGCGATGTGGTCCAGGTAATAGAAGAAATCTTGGTGATCTGGGGTTGTAACATGTTGTGGGGTTGTGTACTGTGTTAGACCAGTGGTTCTCAAACTTTTTATACCAAGTACCACCATAATGACCAACATTAAAATACAGTAGTGCAGTAGGCCTAATTATTCAGCTACAGCTCTGCACATTTAAAAAACAAGGCAGTTTTATTCCTAATAAGAATATTTTGTTATCAGCCACTTTAACATTGTAATAAATACACAGTTTGAACATGAACACTGCACTGTGCTTACATACAGGTAAACAAAAAACTTAAATAATGATTAAATTAAAACGTGTTGTACCTGAAAGTTAAATAACAACTGTACAGTACTTAAATGTAAAAAAAAAAAAATAAAATGTATTGTGTTTTAACATTAATTTATGTATAAATTATTCCTCTTTACCACACTTTGAGAACCACTGTGTTAAGCCAGGTGTACACGGTGCGATTTTTGCTGTCGTACGTGATTTATTTCCCATCGGGAGATACGAGGGGATTTATGAGCCTCACGAGCTCCTGATCATTTTTAAACATGTCAAAAAAAGTTCGGGAGCTGTCGGCTTGCATTCGTGAGGTGTGTGCAGTTGAACGAGCCGATTTGTTGATCTATCTGAAGTTGACCAATCAGGAGCTGAGGAAAACTACAGAAGAAAGATGAAATGGAAGATAGAAACTTTTTTTTTTTTAATTTTTTAAAGATTTTAAACGTAAAAGATTATAGACATTGACAATGAAATAAAAGGAAAACAAATAAATAAAAGAAAAGGGGTATTTAATAGCCTACATTACAAACTGAAAAGAAAAAAAACAATTTGAGACTTAAAATAAGAAAAGAATTACAAACAGATAAAGTTTTTAAAGCTTTTTTGTTCTTAGACAATTGGATCAATGAAAAGTATTGCTCAAATTCTTTCATGAAAACAAAAGAGAGAGGTCTGTAGTAACTTGCTGAACTTTGGCAGGAACAGCAAGCGCTACATGATGCCATGCAGTGTGTAGGCTACCATGACAGGATCGTCCGAGATGATATTTTACAGTGGATTGCTCAGGAACTACAGTTATCAGGTGAGATGTAGCACGTATAGGTAGCCTACCTATTGTTAGCTATAGCTATTACTAGCTATATTATAATTCACACACAGGGTGACCAGACGTCCCGCTTCCCAGTGCTGAAAGATCCTGTATGTGTAGCAAACAACAGTTATGTCTCGTATCAATATTATTGAGTTATGAGAGAGAGAGAGAGAGAGAACGTTTTATTTAAATGTAGTACATAACGGCTATATTATACAACTGCCCTTTTCTCAACTCAATTCAATACATGTTACATCAGGGAAATTCAAGTGATTGCTTCGGAATTCGGCAGGTCTTAAAATCGTGACGTATATCACTGCGTCCGTACGATTTTCAGATAAACTCACTCGTATGGTGTGCATGTAAGACTTTAAGATTAAGATTTTATGATTATTTATCAAAAGAAAGTAATTTGTATATCTAATTATCTACCATATGGGGGAATGAGCGGATAGTTGAATTTTTCATTTTATTAAGAAGTTCTGATTGTTTTTAATGTTCTCATGTTTTTTTTAAATATTAACTTAAAATGAACACATCTTGTATTTTAGGGAAAGGGGTCTTAAAAGTAGTGAAACCTACATAGTAAAAGCACTAATACAATTTAACATAAACCAAATATGGCTTTTAAATTCATTATGGGAATCATTATGGGAATATCCTGAAGAGAAAACATTGGGACATTTGTTTTGTTTTTACTTGTGGTGTATAACATGCTTGGCAGCTCTTTCTTTGGTACAGAGCGAACGCAATGATAAACAGCAAGATAAGGTGAGTTATTGAAAAACTTAAATTTCACTATATTGAAGAAGTGTGTTGGTTTCCAGTAAGTAATCAGGAATCATGGCATCACCACACTATTGAACTACTAAGTTTCACTTTACCTTTGTCCTTCTAAAGCTAAATGATTTATTATATTAAAGCACACCTCCTCGTGTTCACACCTCAATAAAAGTATAAGTTTCACTTTTACTCTGAAAGAAACTTCCATGTACATTACAACCCATGAGTAATGATTGGTTCAAATCCTCTATAAATCACCACGACGTCCAGGTGATCTTTGTAGGTGCAATGAACACTGGTTCTCTTCTGAAAGGTATGGTTTAAAATATACTACATTTGAAAAATATTTATTTGTCTAGTGATTTCAACAGTAACTTAATTGTTTTATTCCATAAGATTGAACAAAAATAGAAAGCTAAATGATGATAATGTACATTGAGTGCTCTTTGTAATTTCAAACACAGTTCTATTAGTTGTTGTTTAGGAAAAATCATTAGTGACCAGACGACAAACAAATATTTACCGTACACTATAATTAAGTGTGTATAATTTGCATCACTTCAGTATTTTCTAATAACATAAAGTATCTTTTGTTTTGTCAGAGAACTGATTTAAACAATGGACAATATTATTAGCTTAAAAAATAACCAAACTACTGATACTTTTGAATTTACTAATAGAAAACTTGATTCTTATGGGGATGAATTAAAAATACCATATTTTGCTTCATCTTTTCATTCAAATAAAACTTTAGATGACTGTTTTAAAAAATTTGAATCTTCATCTGGCCCTTTAGTTATCCAAGATGGCAAAATTATAGCAAACCAATGTGTAAAATTAACATGCCAGCTTCCCTGCTATATTTTACTTCGGCTAACAGATGGGAAAAGTGGTTTAAAGTTTGGTCAAGGGTTCTATTATGGGTCCAACTTTATAATGACAGCCAAACATGTTTTAAAGGATCATGAAAATTTAATATATATATATATATATATATATATATATATATATATATATATATATATATATTAAAGGATATATATAGAAAAGTATATATATATATATATATATATATATATTATTTTTCTGACTTACACAAGCTGTTTAATATTTAAATGCCATAATACCTTACCTTACCTTCATTACAGGATTTTTACAGGATCAAAACCAAGATATTGCTTTAATTCAATTACAAGGACCTTTAGATCCATTACAAAATATAAAACTAGAAATAGGTGAGTTATGTGAAAATGAGGAGCTATATTTTTACATAGAGCGTGGGTCTTTTGTAAAAAAAGTCCTGCAGAATTATCAAAAAAACAAATTTAGACATGAGGGAGAAAATGTCAACTAATGAATTTGTTATATCTGAAGCAGGCAAAGAAGGAGACAGTGGAACGCTTAGTTTTTCGAGCTCTGGCATTTGTGTTGAATTATATATCGTTTTCACCACAAAAACTCATTAAAAGCAGTGGAATATGGCAGAGCTTTGCAATTTGATAGAAATGTTATTAGAAACCATCTTATTTTAATTTTTTCTTCTGTTTCTAACCTTCACATATTTTTCAAATATTTAATTACATATGTTTGTAATTATTTATATATATTTTTCATTATTTTAGAAAAAAAAAAGATATTCAAATAATAAATAAAAGAAAACCAATCTATTTTTTAATGTATAAATCTATAGATTTTTATTTCTATAATGTTATTTTTTTTCAATCAAAAACATTTTAATAGTTTTCATAGGCTTTCTCACAAGAAAGAACCCAGTGGCTCCTTTGTTGTTAGTTTCAGACTAAGAACAGAAACCTTGACTTTTATGATGCACGTGTAAGGTGAAGGTTAAAATACACTATCCAGTTACAGTAAAAATGTTTTAAAATAATGTTCTAAAACAGTCCAATTAATTTTAGGAATAAAATATTAAGAAATAAAATTAATATTATTTTTCAGGAACAACTAATTAATTTTTAAGAGTCAGGTTGTGTAATAGCTCTTAATATTTTCACTTCTTATTCTGTACTACAGCACTCCTCCTCATTCTCTTACGTCAGCATAATCAACTTTACTCATAAACTTTACTCATTTCCACTTCCAAAGAAACTTCCATAAAGATTAGCTGATGATTAGCTCAGCTCTTCTATAAAACACCAAGACATCTACAAGTTGATCTTTGTAGGTGCCACCAACATTGGTTCTACTTTAAAGGTATGCTTTTAAATCAATTACTTCAACTTTTGGAAAACATTAATTTTGTTCTTTTTTTTTTTTGTGAATTAAGCAAGGACTTTATTTCATTTATTATATTTCTTAAGATGGAATAAAAAAGATACATATATCTAAATTATAATAAATTGTTTTTGTAATATCAAACACAGTTCTTCTATTAGTTGTTCTATGGAAAAGACAATATTAGTGACCAGACAACAAACAAATGTTTATTATACATCATAATTAAGTATATATATATATAACTATTGGCAGCACTTCAGAAGTGGATAGTAACATAAAGTGTGTTTTGTCTTCTCAGATCTCTTCAAAACAATGGACAATATTATTAGAATTACGCTTTCAAAAATGTGTGAAATTGTATTCTTGATTAAAAGAAAAAAAAGGCATTATGGGGATGAATTAAATATACCATTTTTTAAGGTATCGTTTTGTTCTGATAAAAGTTAGTTGACAGTTTAAAAAGGTTAAAGTGTACACCTGGTCCGCTAGTTATTGAAAATGGTGAGATTATGTCTTGTAATGACAGATGCTTATCAGGCAAGTTTCCCTGTTACATTTTAGTGTGGTCATCAGATTTTGAGAAAGGTTGGATCAGCCGTGGTCTAGGGTTCTATTATGGGTGTGGCTCTGTAATAACAGCCAAACATGTCATAGAACATCACAAAAATGACAATATATATGTCCTTTTCCCAACTCATGAATATTGCTTAATATATAATGTCCAGAAAATCATCCCAGAAAATCTTCCTAACCACGATATTGCTTCAATTAAATTGCACGGATGTTTAGATCCATTACAAAACATGAAACTAGAAATAGGCCAGTTATGTGAAAATAGGGAGCTATATTTTAATGTATTAGAGTCAGGGTGTTTCGTAAGAAAATACTGTCAAATTGAAATCCCCAATACAAATATGAAAAACCAAATGTCAGCAAATGAATTTGTTATATCTAAAGCAGGCAAAGAAGGAGAGAGTGGAACGCCTATTTTTTTTTTCAAGCTCTGGCATTTGTGTTGGATTATATATTGGTGTTTTCACTGCAGAAAACTCATTAAACCCAGTGGAATATGGCAGAGCTTTACAATTTGAAAAGCTACTATTCTAATAACATTTATTTTATATATTAAAATGTTTAATCACTCTTTTTCTGTGATTAATAGCATTTATCTTGTTTAATTTTGCTGTATATAGCAAATTACAAAATAAACCAAAAAATTGAAGGGTGATTCTCACAAAAATACAGGATTTCCGTGAGACATGCGTGTCACGTTCTTTAACGTTCCTCCTGAAAACAAAGATGCCCTGATGCCAAACCCCCTCACCAAAGGAGAAAACCGTCATTATGTTATTATCGTTGGATAGGGCGTTGGACAGATTGAGAAACACTTCAAAACATGTACAAACATTTGTCAGTGAGGGAGCTTTAACATAATTGGCATGGTTGTACTTCTCCTAATATTGTCCATTGTGTGGCAACTACCCGAAGAGAGATCTCACGTCATGCCCACAAGAAAACCCTGAAGGAACAGGATGAAATCGATCCACACTCTGACCTGTGATGCAGCCTGGAAATAAACCACACCATGCTGATTTTGTCTGGCCAGAGGAGAGCTGGCCCCCCGACTGAGCCTGGGTTCTCCCAAGGTTTTTTTCTCCATTTCTGTCACCGATGGAGTTTTGGTTCCTTGCCACTGTCGCCTTTTGGCTTACTTAGTTGGGGACAACTAAAATTTGTCAACTTTATTGACTTGACTGTACAGATGCTATTGGATGAGAACTAAACTGAGCTGCATGAAGACAATCACTGTACTGTAAAATAAATAAATGTAAAAAAAAAAAGGCAGACGGAAATGTATGTAAAATTACTGGATAATGAACAAACAGGAATTTCTTTGTCTCTCTCACCCTTAATAAAAGGAAGTAATTTAGCTAGACTTGTGCAATCCCCACCTACGTGCTACATGAAATTTAGTTTCTTCTAAATCACTCCCAAAGAAAGAAGATTCTGTCTCATCTGCTTTTTGTCATCTATTTCTCATCTGATTTCCAATAATATCTCGACTTGATTGCACAGATACTATTTGAACTGAACTGAGCTGGGCGATGACATGACTGAATCAATGATGAACTGACTTTAACTGAAAATTGAGCGTTTACTATTGTCCTTTTGCATTATCAAAACACTATTTTCCTATTTGATACTGTAAAGCTGCTTTGACACAATCTGTATTGTTAAAAACGCCATATAAATAAAGGTGACTTGACTTGACTTTCTTAATTCATGTGAATCGAAGCATTCAGCTGCTTTTGTAGCTTCAACTTGTGAAAACACATTAAAAAAGACTTCTCATTAATAACATTTAAATGAATAACACTTAAATGAAATCATTTAATTTAGTCAAACAGGTTTACATATAATAAATAAAAACTTTAAGATTAGGATTTTATGATTATTTATCAGAAGAAAGTCCTTTTTATAGCTAATTATCAACCATATGGGGGAAGAGCGGACAGTTGAATTTTTCATTTTATTAAGAAGTTCTGATAGTTTTTAATGTTCTAATGATTTTTTAAATATTAAAACTTAAAATGAACACATCATCTTGTATTTTAGGGAAACGGGTCTTAAAACTAGTGAAACCTAAATTAATTAACCACAACATTTAATAAATAGTCAAAGCACTAATACAATTTAACATAAACCAAATATGGCTTTTAAATTCATTATGGGAATCATTATGGGAATATCCTGAAGGGAAAACATTGGGACATTTGTTTTGTTTTTACTTGTGGTGTATAACATGCTTGGCAGCTCTTTCTTTGGTACAGAGCGAACGCAATGATAAACAGCAAGATAAGGTGAGTTATTGAAAAACTTAAATTTCACTATATTGAAGAAGTGTGTTGGTTTCCAGTAAGTAATCAGGAATCATGGCATCACCACACTATTAAACTACTAAGTTTCACTTTACCTTTGTCCTTCTAAAGCTAAATGATTTATTATATTAAAGCACACCTCCTCGTGTTCACACCTCAATAAGTATAAGTTTCACTTTTACTCTGAAAGAAACTTCCATGTACATTACAACCCATGAGTAATGATTGGTTCAAATCCTCTATAAATCACCACGACGTCCAGGTGATCTTTGTAGGTGCAATGAACACTGGTTCTCTTCTAAAAGGTATGGTTTAAAATATATTACATTTGAAAAATATTTATTTTGTCTAGTGATTTCAACAGTAACTTAATTGTTTTAATCCATAAGATTGAACAAACATAGAAAGCTAAATGATGATAATGTACATTGAGTGCTCTTTGTAATTTCAAACACGGTTCTATTAGTTGTTGTTTAGGAACAATCATTAGTGACCAGATGACTGTCATGAATCCGGTCTATGAACTTCCATTCACTTACCACCAGAGGTCACTCGCTCACCACATTGACTCTCACACCATACATCACACTGGACTGCATTTCCCATCATCCATTGCACTTATGACACATACACAGCTGATTACACTGATTGCACTGTTCACACTGCTGATTGCACTGATCACACACCCTACATAAGCCATGGACTTTCTCTCCCTCACTGCCGAGTATTGTATGCGCTTATCGCTCCCCTAGCTTTAGCTACTCTACAGAGCCCTTGTTAGTTATCCTAGTCTTGCCTTGCCTTGCCTGGCCTGTTTTCATGTGTTCGTATTCTAGCCCGTGTTCCCTGGATTAACCCTTGCCCTGTCGTTTGGATACTGTTTGCCCCAGCCCGGACCATTGCTTTGTTTACTGATTACCTCTTTTGTCTTAGCCCTCTGGATATTGTTAGCCCACGATCGAACTCGCCTGTTTTGGATACTTCTCTTGCCTTGCCCTCTGTATACCTGTTTGCCATTGTTTGACCCTGCCTGTTATTAGCTCGTCTCTGTCTTTTAAATAAAGCTTGCACATGGATCTGCACGTCTCACGTCTCGTCAGCCCCGTTACAGAATACTCGGCCACACGAGGATCCAGCGGCTTTTCTAAGGAACCCTGGCCAGGTATGTATCCATTCAACCAGCTGCTCGACCTGAGACAAGGGAGTTCATCTATTGAGGAGTACGTCACTCAATTCTGTGAGATATCTTACAGGGTAACCTTTGATGAGGTCAAAGGTTTTGGATTAACTGAGCCCATTAAGTCATGTTTACCCGAAGGGAAGTTCAATTGTAGTTTAAACGACTTTATGGACTATGCTTTGCTGTGTGCTGACTCTTTGTTTACTGCATCTGTTACTAAAATGGCAGCGACACCGAAGCCCGTTCACAAAATGGCGGCCACAACAACACCCCGTCATGTCTTGCTCTGCCACGGCCACGGAGGCAGTCTGTGATTCCTCGTCTTGTCCTGTTTCGGCCAAGGAGACCGACTACGAATCCTTGTCCTGTCGCAGCCAAAAGGGCTGACCCTGAACTCCCATCCTGTCCTGTCACGGCTATGGAGGCCATCTGTGAACTCTTTGCCTGTCCTGTCGCAGCCAGAGGGGCTGTCCCTGAACTCTCGTCCTGTCCAGTCACGGCTATGGAGGCCATCTGTGAACTCTCACCCCGTTCTGAACCAGCCATGGTGGCTGATTGTGAACTGTCTGCTTTGCCTGTCTCAGTCAAGGAATCTAACCCTGAACTGTCTGTCTTGAGGCCAGAAACTATAAATGCAGCCCATATCTGTCCCAGTAACCCTATCACTGCCTTAAAAGCCTCAATTGAACATTCTGTATGCTCGGTTAACCCTGTCATTGCCAAACAGTCCATTCTTGAACAGTCTGTCTGTCCCCTTCCAGCCAATGCATTTCATTTATAAACCGTCTGTCTATCCAGCTTCAAACACTGAACGATCTGCCAATCCCATTCCCACCAATGCTCTTAGCTATGGATTGTTTGCCTGCTCCGTTGTCACCAGGAAAAATATTGATAGACTTCCCATGTTCCCTACCTCGGTCCTTGGGTCTGTGCATGCTCCTTCTCTTTCTTGTGTCTCAGTTTTCCCTAGGTCCCAGTCTCTGCTGTGGGTTCCTGATCCGTCAGGGTGTTCTCCTGATCCGTCGTGGAGGTCTATTGCTCAGGTCTGGTGGTCTTCTGCTCCGCCGTGGAGATCTTCTGCTCCGCCGTGGAGATCTTCTGCCCTGCCGCGGAGATCTTCTGCCCTGTCTACTCCACCGTGGAGGTCTTCTGCCCTGTCTGCTCTGCTCCGCTCCGCCCTGGTGGGCTCCAGTCCCGTCTGCTCTGCCCTGGTGGGTTCCAGTCCCGTCTGCTCTGCCCTGGCTTCCTGGGATAGATAGATAGATAATATTAGAAAACCAATCTATAGACTTTTATTTCTATAAAGTTTTTTTTTTTTTTTTCAATCAAAAACATTTTAATAGTTTTCATAGTCTTTCTCAGATTGTCAAGTCACCTTTATTTATATAGCGCTTTTAACAATACAGATTGTCAAAGCACTTAACAGTATCAAATTGGAGGATACAGTGTCAGTAATGTATAATAAAATTAGATTAAACTCAATTTTTTATTTAATTTTTTTTTTCAACTTTTGATTGCTCTTGCATCTTACAGCACCCCTAAAGTTGTTGGGTTAAATCTGGTGTGGTAAATAAGGGAAACATCTAGAATGTGAAGTGTTTGTGTGTGGAGTATTGGACTGAGAAACACAAAACATCTATTATCAATTGGCAGTGAGGAAACTGCAACATAATTAGCAGTTCTCATATAGCAAGTAATATTGTCCATTGTTCGGCAACTACCCGGAGAGAGAACTTGTGGCTTCCCACAATAAAACCTTGTAAGTCTTTTAATAAAATATTTAATTATTTATTTTTTTTGTAGAATAGTTTCCTGCTAAATTTGGTTAACTTATCACTGCACAAAAGTGTTATCTAAATATTAAATACTTACAGGTGTCGTATGTTGGTCTGGAACTGAGGAAATCTATATCAAGATGATGCAGGAATGGTCTTGACAGCATTGGTAAGGAAAAGCTTTCATCGGAAACATTTATTTAAACAGAACTTATTTAAATTTTGTTACATAGATTTTTAAAGCTAATACATATTTTTCATCAACAGACTTTTTGTTGAGATTCTTTGCAAAGTTTTACATTTTTAATTTATGTTGACAGAAAAATTATTAATAAATGTAAAGATCTGTTTCAAGATGCAACCGTTTTTCTCTCTCCTGTTTCTTCTTCTCTCTCTTTCATGCTGGGAAACAGAATGACCTTCACACTGCATACGGCACTTTTGGGTTAAGTTACATTCAGACGACCTCTCTTCATTAAATTACATACCATACCTGCTGTAAAGCAAGAAAAGCAACAATTGTACTTTTAAGCAATGCCAGGAGAGCAAGTGTGTCTTGACCAATGGAATAGTAAGTATTTAGAATATAGATAAAACTAATTAAATGGCATTTATTCTATAATTGCCTGAAAGATGCATGAAAGCTTCTTTTTAATAAAATCATTTAAGTTGTGTAGTAATTGCATGGTTTCTGTTGAGTCTGTGTTAGTGTCAACACAAAATCATGAGAAACATTGCAGATTAACGATCTTTCTCTCTTTCCAGAACCATAACACTCCCTGCACCTCAGTGCATCGCTTGGCATCATGAGATCATCACTTTTGAGTCAAGTCACTACACAAACTGATAACCTCTCCTTGAATAACATAAATTTTTGTTTTGTTTTCCCAATTGATTAAATTATGAACACTGCAATGTGTTTGCTTTTTTCTCCCTATTTAATAATGGCCTCCCAACAGAGAACATTTTAAAAGGCAATATAGTGAAAACTTTATTGCATATCATAATCCAGGCAAGCTGTAACAGTTTTACACCAAAGTATGAGAGACACAGTGCCAAAAAATTAGGTAGAATTACAGACAATGAACAAAACATGTTTCAACTTATTTCAGCACAACAAATGCCGACCATGTCCTGAACAGTGGAAAAAAAAGTTTCTTGGACAACTGTCTATTTTTTCTTTTTTTTTTTATCACTATATAGCAGGCTAAAGTCTTCTGTGTCTGATATTTCCTTTTTCGAAGTGTAACATTTTACTGATAGCAAAAGATGACTGTGAGAAGATAAGTTAGGTGCAGGCCCAAGAAAAGGGGATACGGGGGACGGAGTCCGAGGAGTGAATTTCGAGGGGGGGGACGGCCTTTTTTTTTCCAACTGGTTAGGTTTATTTGGAAATTAAAGTGATTTCTACATTTTATCCATTCAAAAGACTGCAAAAGCGATCCCAGTTCTGCATATAAACGTAGCGCTGTGTTTATGGTTCGCTGCGCAATGCCATCTTTTGCCATTTCATACCTGCAGACAATAGAAATGCTCCTCTATCGCTGCGCGTCCTGCTCCTCACAGCACAGACCGTGAAAACAGACTGCAGTTGTTGTCATTCATTGTAACAAACAAAGTGTAGAGACGATGTAAATAATATATTCAGTGGGCAGTGTAGAGAGCTTCATTCATTAAAATGGAAGTTTGTTAGATGGCGATGAACGGAGGGGTAACGGCTTTTTAATGATTATAGAGAGTTTGCAAATGTGAAATTGAATTTATACAACAGTTTATACATTTTTTATTTTATACAAAAGTTAATATTAAGTGACTTACATTTTAGGAACACTGTTGTCTATTTTGCTCTATTTCGTCAACAAAAAAATATATTTTTTAATTGAATTGAAACATTTATTTCGAACATGTAAATAAACATAATAAAAACAAAACAACACAACACAATACAATCAATTTCAACTTATACATGTCCAAAAAGGAGTAGGAAGAAGCATAAGCTTATTTAATCCTACCCCTTCTCCACTCCACATTGTTAATAATAATCAATAACTATAATCATCAACTTAACTTCATAACTCTGTCATCTCATCCTTGTCTTAATATACTCTTTTGACTTTCCTACCTATATTTACTTTAAATATACAAACAAAACCTAAGTAAAAACTGTAACTAAATCTATATGAACACCTAATCAAATCCGTTCTTCCTCCTGATAAATTCTGAGAACCATACGTTTATACTCCCTTTTAAACTGTATCACACTTGGGCATTGCTTGAACACTAGACTTAGTCTGTTCCACAATTTCACTCCACATACAGAAATACAAAAGCCTCTTAATGTTGTACGAACATAAAGATGCTTCATATTACACTCTCTCCTAAGATGATATCTCTCTTCTCCATTAAGGAACAATTTTTGTATATTACCAGGGAGTAAATTATTTTTTGCTTTATACATTATTTGTGCTGTTTGAAAATAAACCAAATCAATAAATTTTAATATCTTTGATTTGAAAAATAATGAATTTGTATGATCTCTATAACCAATTTTATGAATTATCCGTATTGCTCTTTTTTGCAACATAGATAATGGTAATAGTCTGCATTTATATGTATTACCCCAAACCTCCGAGCAATAATTTAGGTATGGTAATATTAATGCACTATAAAGAATGTAGAGTGATTTGTGGTCCAGAACATGCTTTGCCTTGTTCAGTACTGAGACACTTCTAGACAATTTATTATGTACATGATTTATATGAGATTTCCAACTTAATTTATCATCTATTATCACCCCAAGAAATGTATTTTCATTTACCCTTTCTATGTCCACACCATCTATCTGTATCTGAACTTGTGTACTATTTTTACTGTTTCCAAATAACATACATTTAGTTTTATTAACATTTAATGATAATTTATTTAAATCAAACCACCTTTTAAATTTACTCATTTCTAAAGTAATATTCTCTAACAATTCCTTTAAATCCCCAAAACCCCGAAAAGTTTTTTTTTATTTTATTTTTTTTTTATAAGTATTCATACCTGCAATTTATGATAATCTTAGGTACCTGTCCAATTCCTCTGTTTTTGATGACCAAAACTTTTGCTTGCTCTGGCGTTCCATTCAGTTTGATGAATATTTTGCAATTTGCAGTCCATGTGTTTTGAATTTTCCCTGTTTCTTCAGGAAGCGTGCTGTATAAAAAACAAAGTCACAGCTGAGCCTCTGCGCAAGTCTTTGACACAGTGCTGTTTCGTTTATGAATGAATCTTTGCTTTTGAACAAATCTAGTGAGTCAATGATTCAATGACCCATTCATAAAGAGAGTCACTTGCTTCGTTCCTAAATGAATCAGCCGTTTGAACGAATCGATTAAATTAATGATTCAGTGACAAATTAAAATTCAAATAGAAATATAAACTTTTGAACTGTGGGTTTCGTCTGGTCAGAGGAGAACTGGCCCCCCGACTGAGCCTGGTTTCTCCCAAGGTTTTTTTTTCTCCATTCTGTCACAGAGGGAGTTTTGGTTCCTTGCCGCTGTCGCCTCTGGCTTGCTCAGTTGGGGACACTTAATTTCTAGCGATTATCGCTGATTTGATTGCACAGATACTATTTAAACTAAACTGAGCTAGACAATGACATCTCTGAATTCAATAATGAAATGCCTTTAACTGAAAATTGAGTGTTTAATCTTATCATTATACATTAACATTACTGACACTCTATCCTCCAATTTGATACTGTTAAGTGCTTTGACACAATCTGTATTGTTAAAAGCGCTATATAAATAAAGGTGACTTGACTTGACTTGACAAAGACAGTGACTTGCTGCCACCTACTGGCAGTTTCTGTTTCCTCTGAGTCTGAAAAATTCTGTAAATATTCCTTAATGCCACATTTGTGCTCTTCTGTGCCATGCAAAGATGAATTGTTGATGCTGATTTCATTTGACTGGAAACTTATTCTTCCTGATTGTTATTGTGATATCTTATTATTTTAATTGGATTTATTGTTTAGTTAATTTTTGATAAGTTTATAAATCTACATTTTTTGGCACAAAAGATGACATTTAATAAAGTTAGAAAAATGGCATTACAAAGGTTTAAAAAAAAAAAAAAAAAACTTTAAGGAGTCAAATATCAATAGGAAGGTTAATTTCTGGGTCATTCCTGGGATTTGGTAATATTTCAGTCCACCAGAGTTTCTGAAGTGGTGGTTCACCAAAATGAATTATTAGAAGCTTTTCACAAAACTTTGGGATGCCCATTATAATTAATAAAAATAATTATTGCATTTTTATATTTTTAGCATAAAATAATGTCTTATATCTTGAACCAAGCATTTTGTAATGTCCCTGAGTTTGTACTTAGAAAATTATTTTAAAAATGTGCATAGTGTCTGTGATTTTTGGCAACAATGTAAGCATTTACTTGTGTTCCTTTCTTGTAAAAAATATTTTTCTAAGAATACTGTCTCTTTAATAGGTGCAGAAAATAGTAGTGTCATACTTTTTATTCATATTTTTGAGGCATGTTATAGTAAGGGTTAACTATATGTCAAGTTTAACAACTCAACCCCGTCATATAAAATTAAGATGGAAAATTATTACTTTTTCAACATTTTATTTTAATTCATAAGTATATACAATGTGTTTGTTTTATTGCTGCCATATACAGTATAGTCTACTCTCCTATGCTACATGAGGAGCAGTGGCCATTTTGTGTGAAAAACCACAACCCCGTCACACTCAACCCCATCACAAATATATGTATTTCTCATTGTTACAGGGTTGTAAAATTGTGACAGGGTTGAGTTATTTGCTTTATCTATTAATCATTTAAATGAAAAAAAAAAAAAAATAGTCATGGTTTCAGTAAATATATATACTCTAAAATCATGACAACTAATATTTTTGTTTTAAATAGAATTTTTGACGTAATATGTTCACTTAAGCGTTGACAAGCATCATAAATCAGAAATTGCACCCACATTTGCAGCAGAAAGACAATGTTGACCATGCAGATATGTTGACCCAGAAACAAGGGGACAATATGAGAGAGAATCAAAACCAATATTTTTTTATTTAAGGCAATGTATCCCTTCAAATGTGTTACAGTCTTCAATCCCATCACACCTTGTCACATTAATATTTTTTAGAAAAATATAGGGAAGACAGTTAAGAACAAGTGTTTCTTGCTGATTACCATCTGACATGTTAAGGGCTAAAACAATAAAATTGTGGTTTTAGTTAATTTTTTTTTTACAAGAATAAAGAGACTGTAGACACACAATTTGTGTATTTTTAGCTTCAGTCCTATAAAAATGTGAAAATGATGATTAATGTTACATTTGTTATCATTACATTGTTATCAGGGACACGAGCAGTAGGTAGATGTTTGTTTATATAACGATTTCTGTGTAAAATCCTTTTTAAACCAATCCCATTTTGTCTGTTACAGGGCTGAGAAAAAAAAAGGTGGAAAAAAACCTGAAAATAATAGAAGGTCTTTAATGCCTGAGGTGTGAAAATATGATATTTTGAATATGATATATTAAAATATGATGAATATTTTTTGGAGGTTTGATATGTGCCTAATGATGTGGGGTATTTAGAAGTTGAATCACATGTAGTTGAAAAACATGTATATTCCAAGTTGAAATGTTACCGAATCCCAGTAATGACCCTCCTGTCATTGATCAGAAGGTCTGTTCCTATTTTATTTTATTTATTTTTTTAAAAGAAAAGAAATGTAAGCATAGAGTCCTCAAGAATGTAATATTAAAAACTAACTGCAAACGTTTTTGCAAAGTAATATGTGCAAATTCACACACAACGTATCTTTAATTTGGCCAGAATTGCAGGTGCTTGTCTAAATATACAAGAAGGTTTAGAGAAAATATTAAATAAGTTGTTAATAAATGTTATTATAGCTTATAAAGTGTTTTATAATTAAATACAACCGAAAGGTCATCTAAAAGGACCATTATTAACACACACCCCACCCCCTTTCCAAGCTAGAGTCCCCCCAGTGAATTCTGGGCATTTCCACCACTGGGTAGAACCATCACTTATACCACAAAAGACTGCTTTATAAAAAAGAAAACAAACACAACCCCAAGTATTTATTTAATACAGTGGTTAAATTAACAAAACAATATAACATCAGCAGGTGCAGACATTACCCAGCAGCACAGTAGTCATGACTTTATGAACTACTTTACTTCCAAGTTCGAAACTATTAGAGATAAAATTGTAACCATGTAGCTGTCAGCTACAGTATCGCATCAGATAGTGCACTATAGATCCCCTGAAGAACAATTCCACTCATTCTCTTCTATTGGAAATGAAGAATTGTATAAACTTGTTAAATCATCTAAACCAACAACCTGTATGTTAGACCCTATTCCATCTAAGCTCCTAAAAGAAGTGCTTCCAGAAGTAATAGATCCTCTTCTGAATATGATTAACTCATCATTGTCATTAGGATATGTCCCAAAAACCTTCAAACTGGCTGTTATTAAGCTTCTCATTAAAAAAACACAACTTGACCCCAAAGAATTAATTAATTACAGAGCGATCTCGAATCTCCCTTTTCTGTCAAAGATATTAGAAAAGGTAGTATCATCACAACTATGCTCCTTCTTAGAGAAAAATTCTATATGTGTGGATTTCCAGTCAGGTTTTAGACCATATCATAGTACTGAGACTGCTCTCATTAGAGTTGCAAACGACCTGCTTTGATCGTGGTTGTATCTCTTTATTAGTGTTACTGGATCTTAGCGCTGCGTTTGACACTATTGATCACAACGTTCTTTTAAATAGACTAGAAAATTATGTTGGCATTAGAGGAAGTGTACTGGCATGGTTCAAATCGTACTTATCTGACCGCCATCAATTTGTGGCAGTAAATGAAGAGGTATCATACCATCACAAGTGCAGTATGGAGTACCTCAAGGCTCTTTACTTGGCCCCTTACTTTTCACGCTTTACATGTTACCCTTGGGAGATATCATTAGGAAACATGGTGTTAGCTTTCACTGTTATGCTGATGATACTGTAAGGATCCACCCGCTAGTCCAAACAACGGAATCCAGCAGCCTGGTCGAAGGTTTAATGCGCATTCGGTCTTTTACTTGCGCTTCTTAATTTATCAGGATTTAGTTTCAATTTTGGTCTAGCTCCGTGCTCAATCTGACTCCAATTCCAAGTGATCATTAAATTTAGACTGTACTTCTAATTAAAAACTGATCACAAATATCGCTTATATATTAATTTAGATATTTGATTATCCTAGACATCCCATACTTTCAATTATCCATTCACTGGGGACCTAATGTTGCATAGAGTCTCACGCCCCGGGTTTTGCGTAGATCTCACGGACACAAACTCGCCAGTCCCATGTTAGTCAGAGGATGTAGGTAGACTAATACCTAATTGTCTGCTGCCAACTGCTTGCTTATGACAAAAAGTGTAGTTTACTTAGTCTTTTCCCATACAACTTGCTAGAACCAGTGATAGACAGAAATCTGAGGTCTCCGATGACGTGCCTACTGCTCCGTTCATTCATGAGCCTTCAGTTTGACCTATCCTGGCCATAGATTTGCGGTAACAAAAGCCTCCTCACAGTCTAAGACTAGGTTCACACTGCAGGCTAAAGTGGCCCAAATCTGACTTTTTGCCCAAATGTGACCCATATCTGATTTTCTTATGACAGTCTGAACAGCACAAGTCTGATTTTTTCAAATCAGGCCCAGGCCACTTTCATATGTGGTCCTAAATCAGATACATCCGGTGTTTTGCAATGCGACTTCAGACTGAACGGCCATGTCACATTTCATGCGATTTTTACGTCATTGAAATGCGACACGTCACAATTCTGCGCAGGAGGAAATCGTGCTCTCCTTCTTAATATTCTTCTTCTTATCACTTCGTTATTTAGGCTTTTCCATACATTTCAATGATTCAGAGTCAACTCTAATCGACAATAACGCCACAACTTTATACACGGTACACTTTCAGATTTAAAACTTTCCAGGATGTTTTCATTCACTTAGTTGTTTCACCCTGCATGAAAGGATATTTAAAAAAATCCGTAATAAGGGCACTTTAAAATATTTTTACTTATATAGCCTAGTACCCGTTCCAAAAGTTTTGAAAGAAGTTGCTTATGATCATCAAGTCTGCATTTATTTTATCAGAAAAACAGAAATAACTATAATGTTGTGAAACAACTCAAAATTAAAAAAAAAAAATAATAAATTTGTAAGATTTAAAATAATGGTTTTCTTTCTTTCTTTTTTTTTACCATACTTTAAAATATCTATTTCTGTGAGTCATAGCTGAATTTTCCGCATAAATTTAACACATCCTTTTGAATAAAAGTATTAATTTAAAAAAAGAAAGAAAAAAAAGAATCCACTATTTGATCCAAGTACATTAATGTCTGTTAATATATAACGTCTGTTAAGTAAAAAGCGGTGGGGTTAAAGAATTGAAGAAGAAGAAAAAGCTGTAATCACTGAGGAATCGGAACGTGTTAAATTTGTAAACATTTCTAATTCAGCAAACTTTGCTGTTTAATGTCCCGCATTGTCAAATGATCAGCAGTAGATGGCACTGAAAGAACAAAAACACCTCTTGAACGGGTATCAGAACTACTCAAGGCACACAAGCTAGGTTGTAACAAAGAATATCCTTAAATTTTTGAAGATCTTAAAATGACTGATATATGTAGAAAATATATATAATCATCTTCATATTCACCAATTATGTTAATACATTTATCTTCAATTCAGGATATATAAACTAAATTTAGACTATCTAGCCTTATTTAGTTCTAAAGGTTAAGTTAGTTTAAATATAAATATGCGTTTCTCTGTTTAATTTTGATAATGCTTTTCAAAAATTTTACTAAGTCAGAATGAAACAAAACACAAATTCAGATTTGACAAGTTTGATGTCACTCTAGGAAAAGACTTGTGATAACAGCAGCTGGCATGTTCAGATGTCAGAAATCTGACTCACATACTTTCATGTAAGCATGAAATTGTGAGAGGCAGGTTATTCTGTTCTTTTCTTTTCATTTCCTTGTAAATGCACCCATAGAAATTAGTGTTACGAAACTGAACATTGAACTTACATATTCATCACCAATAAAGTGACCGTTCTGTCTATACAGGTTCATTGCTTTTTTAACACCAACACTTTTATGTAGCTGAAAGCAAATAACAAATAGCAAATAAAATATTTCAGCATATATTATCATCTCTGGTCTCATTCATGCTGATGCCATTCTCATTTTCACCTAACTGTTTTGACTCCAATCCACTATCCTAAAAAGTCAACAAATTAACTAAAACTGACACAGCACAAAACCAAACAATTCAAATTCAAAATCTCAAGATCAGGTTTACAGCCTACAAGTCACTAAAGGAGCCAATGTTATGTTGTTTTGTAAATTCAGGCTTCAGGCATCAGAGAACTTGAGAACATATAACCTTTCCACATCTTCATGTTTGCCTGCAAGCACCATGGTTCACTGTGTAAGGGTTAGTAATCAAGGGGTCGAGGTTTGGCCAGTCAGTCCATGCTGGTACATCATCTGACTGCACAATCAACTTTGTTTTCAAATAATAACGTGGTTTCAGGGAAGGCACTGACAGCACGCTGATCTATCTGAAGTATGTACAGTATACTTTGCAGCTCTTTCTTTGTTATAGAGAGAATGCAGAATGCAAAGATTCCTCTGAACAGCAAAGTGAGTGATTGAGAAAGTCAAAGTATCTGACCTGAATGCTTTCACTTTCTTGAAGACACTTGTTGGTTCTCACCTCACCAAAAGCATGATAAGTTTCACATTACTTATTTCCACTCCCAAAGAAACTCCCATGTACAACCCATGAAGAATGATTGGTTCAGATCCTCTATAAATCGCCAAGACGTCCAGGTAATCTTCACACTGCCGAACAGGTATGGTTTTAAAACCTTTGCTTCTTTCAGGACTTGATTTAGATTGTTATATTTCCGTAAGAAATAGCAAGAATAGATCTCTAAACAGATAAACTATAGTGTTTGTAATCTTAAATGCAGTTCTTACTTATTACTAATTCTAGGGAAATATGTCATTAGTACATCTTCAGTATTGTCTAATAACATCAATTATTTCTTGTTTTCTCAAGACAATGGACAATATTACAGATAATTATCATTCGTTGGCAACAACTTTTGAAGAAATGGTGATATATTTTTTAAAAATGATAGTTGAAAAATATTATTTATTTTAGAAAAATTTCCAATATTTGAATATTTAATTTTTTATATAATATTAATGCTCTTATTGCTATTATTTGTATTATTTCGTAGAATGCCTACATTGAATAACAGAAATAATGGACAACTATTACCAATTTGACGAAGTTAAAATCTAATGAATGAAAATCTAAAATTACTTTAATAAAAAAAAAAAATTATATATTATAAAAATATTTATATAAAATTTTATATTTAGTGATAATATATTTATATTTTTGATATTTCTCTATTCTGTTCCTTGTAACATCCCGTAGCACCCCTAAATAATTAACAGTGTGTGGGGGGTGAGGGCGGAGCTGGCAGGGTTGGGTTGGGAAGTCATCAGGGCCACCAGGAGCAGAATTGAGAAATACTTTAGTTCTCATAATTATAGTAGTAATATTGTCCATTGTCAGGCAGTTGTCCGGAGAGAGATCTTGTTGTGTCTTGCCCACAACAAAACCTGGTAAGTTATTTAATAAAATATTGTTAAAACAACCTGTACAGATATTTTCTAGAATAATTTACTGCTCAATTTTATTTACGTCTTACCATATACTGTAAAAGTATATATTGAAATTTAAAGTCACGTTCCACGTGTAATTTACAGGTATCATGTTGGTCTGGAGTAGGTGAAATCATCATAAAAGTGGTGGAAGAATGGTTTTGAAAGCTTTTGGTAGCTTTGGTAAGCTTTCATTATTATTTAAATTATTGTTTGGGACAGAAATGTTTCTTTAAAATGCCACAACTATTGTTGTTCATTTAGTGTTTCAGGGTTCTGAGATGATTTTTTTACGGTAATATTACAGCACACCATGAGTGTATGTTAGCACCATTTATTCTCCAAAGAACCCTTTTCTTAAAGAACAATTTTTTCTTAGTGTGAAGAACATTTTAATCATCTAAAGAACCTTTTGAGGTGCAAAAAAAGGTTCCATGGATGTTAAAGGTTTTTCATGGAGCCATCAATGCCACTAAAGAACCTATATTTTTAAGAGTGAGCAGTGAACGGGAGATGACAGCAAAACATGTTTAAAAAAAAGCTGAAAAAAAACCATTAACAAATATTGAAAAAACATTTTAAAAAATCCATGATAGTCTTTCGAAAAAATATAGTGTATAAATGTACCTTAAATGTTTTTAAAGTGAAAAAATATATAATAATAATAATAAAAACATTTCTAGAATGTCATCACAGTCTGTGAAACATCTTTAATTCTATCTTTCTATCATTCAGAAAACAACTCAAATCATCTCCTGACTGCATGTATGCCACTTTTGGGTCAAGTAACAATCAGATCTCTCTTCGTTAAATCTTTTGGTTCTCCGCTGGTTCAAGTGTTGAGGTTCAGTGGAGCACTACACAAGCAATGCAAGTAAAATTGTTCATTGCAGCTGGCCACTCGGAGATGGTGTCTTGCCAAGCACAACAGTAAGACTTTCTTTCAAATATAGCAGATAAATAATAACATTAAACAAATTACATGTTAGTTATTTTACTAGTAAAAGCAGAGTTTTCAATAAAATTATTTCAGTTGTGTAGTATAAAAAAAAAAAATGAAAAAGCAGTAATAAAAAATATTATTTCTAATCTTGTTAAAAAAAAAGATTTGTTGTTAACATGAGTGTGTTGGTACATTATCAGAAACTTGATTTTTTTAAATGTATTTATTTGTATGTTTTTATTTATTTGTTTAATAATAATATTAATTATTATTATTATTGTTAACAGAGGAAATAAAATAACTGTTTAGATCTATATTTCTCTCTCTCTCTAGGACCATGAAACCCCTGGCCGTTAAGTTTGATTGCTTGGAGACCCCTTGAATGAATTCACTGTCCCTCAGCTCAGATCACTGTGTGGGGGTGGGGGGATGGGAAAAAACAACAACATGATAATCAGTTTTAAAAAGTTGCTGCCTTAAATTTTTAAGTACAGTCAACTTATGCTGTATAAGTCATTTCAAACTTAAATTACATGAAACTAACTTTAAAAAAAATGAGTTAAATCTTGCATAATAGACAGCAACATATTTCTGGTCCAGATCCAGCCCACATCTGGCCCGTGTGAAATCCATGCGGGCCAGATGTGGGCCGGATCTGGGCCGACACGTCTTGCTGTCTGGGGTGTAACTTGATAAAACTCATTTTGAGTTAGAATGTAAAAACACGTTGTCATGACTTCTTGTGTGTAACAATGCTGAGTGACTTAAGAAAGAAAGAAAAAAAAAACCTGTTTACTCATTATTGATTGAATAAATGATGAACATGACATGTGTTTGTGGTAATTTTTCACTACTGTCCTTCTAACAGAGAACATTTCTGGGACAGGCAATAAAAAGGGCTCAAACCCCGTGCAGCCTATAGTGAAAACTTACAGATAGTATGAATGGATTGATTCTATGTCATATCCACTAGTGGGGTAGGTTGTACAGTAATCACATTTATACTTGACATTAACACAGCCTAGGGATAATTTGCACATTTGTTAACTAATTTGATTTGTAACACATGAATATTATATCATAACAAATTTTTAAACATAAAAATTGAAAAGCAGAGGTACAGTCAGTAAAACAAAATGGTCTTCACCTTATAAAGTCAAGTCAAGTCACCTTTATTTATATAGCGCTTTTAACAATACAGATTGTGTCAAAGCACTTAACAGTATCAAATTGGAGGACAGAGTGTCAGTAATGTATAATGATAAGATTAAACACTCAATTTTCAGTTAAAGGCATTTCATTATTGAATTCAGAGATGTCATTGTCTAGCTCAGTTTAGTTTAAATAGTATCTGTGCAACCAAATCGGCGATAATCGCTAGAAATTAAGTGTCCCCAACTGAGCAAGCCAGAGGTGACAGCGGCAAGGAACCAAAACTCCCTCTGAGACAGAATGGAGAAAAAAAAAACCTTGGGAGAAACCAGGCTCAGTCGGGGGGCCAGTTCTCCTCTGACCAGACGAAACCCGCAGTTCAAAAGTTTATATTTCTATTTTTTATTTTGTTGCAATTTCTAACAACAATAGTATTACGTAGTTAGGTATTTTATTATATTTTTAGTTATTTAGTTATATTTTTAGTTTTATTGTATATAAAGCAATAAGCCCTGTGAAGCCGTGGTTTACAGTGAATTTATAACAGCTAAGGGGCGTTGTTAGGCATGACAACCCCTTAGCTGTTATAAATTCACTGTAAACCACGGCTTCACAGGGCTTATTGCTTTTATAGATTTAACATTTGTAGATGGTCTAAAGCAAAAGAGTTTATTTATTAATCTTTGTATATAAAATTATTTAATTGACAAGGACCGACAAGTGTCATCTTTGTCATTTTATTCATGTAAGCTATAACTTCTGACCTTTAAAACAAAACAGACAGGCATGTTCAGATGGCATGAAGTTTTGAGAGGAGGATCATTCTGTTCTTTTCTTTTCATTTCTTTCTAAATGTACCCACAGAAATTTGTGTTACAAAACTGAACAATAAATTTAAATAGTAATCTACAATAAATTGGATTAATCAATCTATCTATATACATCCCCCCCCCCCCCCTCACCTAACTTTCTGAATTACCTCCACTACCCTATAAAATAAAAGACCAAACACAGCACATCAACTAAAACTGACAAAGCACAAAACTTACAACTAAACAGTTCAAAGTGGAAAAAACACAGATTAAACAGTCAAATTTATAGTCCACATGTTACTTGTAGGGAAGGGCCCAATGTTTTTTCATATTTTATTCTTGCATATTTACTTATTCACACCCACAGCTTCCATGCAAGCACCATAGTTCAATACTGTATGTCAAAATGTGTGCTAACCAAAGGGTCAAGGTTTAGACAGTTAGCCCATGCTGGTAGATGATATAGACCATCTGGCTGCAAAATACATCTTTCTCCACTGATGGAAGAAACCGTAACAGCACACAATCAACTTTGAGTGTTCAGAGATTTTGACAATATGCAAGATGTTGTTTTTGCATTGTATGAGGTGTGTTTATACTGACAAAATGATATCCATATTTGCCACAGCACCGTCTTTGAGATAAATGTAAGCATTAACAGACAGCCTTCTCTAGGTATTACAGACCCATTCAGCAAAGAAAAGATAGCATTATACATTCAACTTTGTTGTAAATCATTCCCAAGGCAAGGCAATAAACAGTTTTATTAAAATTTAACTACAGACAATTTATTAGTGTAACTTCCTGATCAAGTGTGTGACTGATCAAAAGTACATCCAAATAATGATGGTCCAGGAAATGCTCTGACAGCACACTGATCTGTCAAGTATGTACTGTACAACATGCTTGGTTGGTTTTTTATTTTTTTACAAGAAAGAACACAAAGTCATTGAGAAACTCAAAATGATTGTAATGACATGAATTCTTTTCAGAGAAGGCAGTGACAGCACACTGATCTGTCTAAAGCATATACAATTTGCTATTGAACAGGAGGAACTGGAAAACCCAAAGTTGTTCCAAAGACATAAATGCTTTCATTTACTGAAGGATGTCGTTAGTTACTAGTAACAGCAGTTTGCATGTCAGAAAGGTGACTCAAGTTCTTGCATGTTAAACAGTCGTTTCAGTGTGTTTGATGCCAGTATTAAAAAAAACCTGCACCATACATATTGTTTCATAGCAGTTTTAAAGAAAGTCATATTGTTATGCCATGCCTTATTGATTTGTATAAATGATCCGAATTTAGATCTAGCTATATTGCATTCATTTGGTGTAGCAAAAGGGGCTTTCGCACTGGAGGAACCCTTTCATAGTTCCTAGAACTATTGGCGAAGTTCCCAATTTTTGGTGTGTTCGCACCGCAGGAACTAGGAACGTATTTAGTTCTAGAACCCCCATTTAGGGGGAACTAAATTAGCTCCTGCTTCAGAGTAGGGTCTAAAACTGCTCTGCAGGAAACACCAGCTACATACAAAACACCGGCTACCCGGCATTTTAAAAAAGCTGTGTAAAAATATTTACTCCACAAACACGGAAAACAGCGATAACAGCATTTAGCTACCTATTGTCTGCAGCGTGGTGTCATTTTTTCAGCCTCAATGATATGTAACACTGCAAGTTGTCACAGGAGATTTAGTAAGATTTTCATGCTCTTTCAATCGTGTAAATTGCGCGTTTATATTCCATCTCCGTTATCATGAAACCAATGACACACAACAAAGGCCCTGTCCCAAATCACACCCTAAACCCTTGCGGTCTTCCTCTGAGTCCACGCTTCTGTGGAGTAGCCTAATGCTGCTTTGACTATCAGGTAGAAATCTGCCACGGAGTTTGTCCCAGTGTGGGCTCAGCAGAAGTGCGTGTCGAGGGTGCATAACGGGGGCACCCTTCTAAATAATAAAATGACAAATGGGACACCCTACGGTCTCGTGGACTTAACGGGACACGTGCACGTGTCGGCCGTTGTAAGTCCATAAGACCGCAAGTGTACATGAAGCGTTCTATTTGGGACAGGGCGAAAAACAGCTCAGATCACGGGGTCCTCCTTTCACAGTTTCAACAGCAATAACAGTTTCATTAAATCTGACAGTCTTTCCAAGAAAATGTATTAGTTTTACTTCCTGATCAAGTGTGTGACTGATCAAATGTACTTCTAAATTATAATGTGGTTTCAGGGAAGGCACTGACAGCACACTGATATATGTCAAGTATGTAGAACATGCAAAGACATGCAAAAGTGATTGAGAAACTCAAAAATGATTGTAATCACGTGAATTCTTTTCACATTCTACTGATGTTTGTTGGTTACCAGTAACTAATCAAGAATGTTGACAGACATTACGACTCCTATACTACCACATGCTGTGATAAGTTCCACTTTACCGTCCCCCCACATTAATCGCGACTAATCGTTTTGCAGCCTTACTTTACTTTAAGTTTACTTATATCCAGTGTTGGGCTAGTTACTCAAAGAATGTAATATATTACTCATTACTAGTTACTCCTTTCAAAAGTAATATTGTTACTTTACTTATTACTTTCTCGCAACAGTAATTAGTAACACTACTAGTTACATTACTTTTTCTTCACGCCCCACAGAAGTTGCAACTGTGTATCTTCCACATAAAATTCTTCTAGAATGTTACGAACAACATATTTCCGCCTCATCATTTGACCAAAATCCACATTGGATCGCAGTCAGAAGTTATTACAGACACTCAATAGTGATTGATAGTGGCATTTAAGCAGAAGTGTTGTATTCATCTCATTAATTTTCATGTGTAGCTTGAAGTAATTTTTCCGTTACCCATATGCGATTAAATTTCATTATGTATTTTATCAAATCACATGAGTTTGTAAGAAACTGTTTAATTTTCCAAAAATATTTTTTAATTATATTAATATAATGTACCACATGCGATTAGAGGGATGTAATGCCAGAGTAAAGAAAAGCCACAACTTACACAACAGATCTTTTTTCCTGACAAACTCAATATAATGGAATATTTCTATCTGCTGAATGTAAGCTTTTCCATATTCCAAGCTTTCCTGCTGCACTGGGGACATCACATGTACGTGCGAGTCATGAAAATTATGAAAATAAATCTAGGAATTATTTGATTGTTGGATTTTAAATCAGTGGGGTTGAGGCATCAAAAGTAACGTCTCGGTTACATAGGTAACCCTCGTTCCCTGAAGGAAGGAACGGAGACGTACATCGGACTGACCGACGAATAGGAATCTCGCTAGAGAGGCCAATCTACTTCGAGTGTAACTAAAACGAGCCAATGCACATTGGCATGCAATCATATGCAACAGCTGCTCACCTCGCAGCGCGGGTATATAATGAGCAGCAGGTGCGTTGCATCTTTAGGTTTTTGCTGAGGAGCCGAACAGGTAAGGCGGCAGCATCAGCGGGGTCCAGCGACTGTGGCGACGGGACGTACGTCTCCGTTCCCTCCTTCAGGGAACGAGGGTTACCTATGTAACCGAGACGTTCCCATTCAGTCGGTCACGTTCGACGTACGTCGGACTGACCGACGAAAAGGAATCCCTACCAAAGCGCCACAGGAGCTGCCCCCTTCCAGCGCTCTGTAGCCAGCCTCCTGTACCCCCTTGCCTAAGGACGGTGGGACAGGTCAAACACAGAGAGTGTCGATCACTGCTGTTCCCCAAAACCCATTCAGTGAGACTTTGGATAACACTGGGAAAGCGTACCCTTTCACTGGAAAGGAACGCTGCGGAAACCACATCCTTCCCCGAAGGAGTTATGTGGAGAAGTACATATGGACTAACCCCGTAGGGCTGTACTACATATGGAAGTACTGGGGTGACTCCAACCTTACGAGAGGTGGGTTCCCCCAGAGGGAAAAACACGGGTTTGTTTAGGAGCAACCTGTGGAATACCCCATATGGGATCCCCGTAGGGTCACACATATGGAACCTAGCCTAAATCCGGTTCTCAAGGATACAACGGAGTAAAGGCCTGGAGCCAGACGCTCCGCCACATCTGGCTGCCGAAGGGTGATCGGAGGACTCAACAGGGTCTGCCTTGTAGGGACTCTCTGGAGCAATAAGCGTATGTAACGCAGCAAGCCGACACTAAGCCGGGACCTCTCCGTGCCTCTGACCTGAGGTGAGAACCCGGGAGGAGACCGGCTCGACACGAAGGCTATAAAACCTAGCGAATGTGTTAGGTGTCGCCCAGCCCGCAGCTCTACAAATATCTGTCAGTGAGGCGCCACGAGCCAGCGCCCAGGAGGATGCCACGCCTCTCGTAGAGTGGGCATGCAACCTGAGTGGGCAGGGCACGCCTTGTGCTTGGTAAGCCAAGGCGATGGCGTCCACTATCTAGTGGGCCATCCTCTGCTTGGAGACCGCCTTTCCCTTCTGCTGGCCTCCGTAACAGACAAAGAGCTGGTCTGAGGTCCTGAGGCTTCGAGTTCTGTCTATGTACAGTCGTAAGGCACGAACTGGACAGAGCAAAGCCTGTCCAGTTCGTGCCCTGGGTCTGCCTCCTCCGGAAGGGAGTGGTAGGAACCTTGGGCACATAGCCAGGCCGGGGTCTCAGTACCACATGGTCGTCACCCGGCCCAAACTCTAGGCACGATTCTACCCTCTTGATGGAGGCCAATGCAACCAGCAACAAAGTCTTCATAGACAGAATCTTTAAGTCTGCTGACTGCAAAGGCTCGAAGGGAGCAATCTGGAGTGCTCGAAGCACCATAGCAAGGTCCCAAGAGGGTATGGAGGGAGGTCGAGGAGGATTAACCGTCTCGCCCCCCTAAGGAACCTGACGACCAGGTCGTGCTTACCCACAAACTTACCATCGATGAGGTCGTGGCATGCGGAAATAGCAGTAGCATGAACTTTGAGGGTGGAGGGGGGCAGCCTACGCTCCAACCCTTGCTGCAAGAAGGAAAGCACGACACCGATCGAACATCTTCGGGGGTCTTCTCGGCGAGAAGCACACCACTCGACGAACAGGTTCCACTTCAAGGCGTAAGCACGTCTCGTAGACGGTGCATATTTGCGAAGGCCCCGGGGCCAGCTGTGTGCCAGTGCATCTGTACCGAGTGTCCCCCCGGACAGGGAGTAGAACAACTGGCAGTGAGAGGTTTCTGGTGAGGCAAATAGGTCTACCTGAGCCTCACCGAACTCTCCCCAAATCAGCTGGACCACCTGGGGATGGAGTCGCCACTCTCCCGGTAGCGCAGCTCGTGAGAGCTCGTCGGCCGCACGGTTGAGCATACCAGGAACATGAATGGCGCGAAGCGACCTCAGATGCTTCTGACTCCAAAGGAGGAGATGGCGGGCGAGTTGCGACATGCGACGGGAGCGCAAGCCCCCTTGATGGTTGATGTATGCAACGGTCGCAGTGTTGTCCGTCCGGACCAGCACGTGCTTGCCCCGTAACGGCCCCTTCAGGCGGCTCAGGGCAAGGTGTACTGCTAGCAACTCGAGGCAGTTGACATGGCAATGCAGTTAGGGGCCCGTCCACACCCCTGACACTGCATGCCCGTTGTAGGTGGCACCCCAGCCGGAGGCAGAGGCGTCCGTGAAGACCACGGCATGCCGGGACACCTGCTCTAGGGGCACTCCTGCCTGAAGAAACAAGGGGTCTGACCACGGGCTGAAGGCTTGGCGGCATTCCGGAGTGATTGCCACTCGGTACGTGCCGCGTTGCCACGCCCATCTCGGGACTCGGCCATGAAGCCCGTGCTGAAGCGGTCTCATATGAAGCAAGCCGAGCGGGGTTACTGCCGCTGCGGCTGCCATATGCCCCAGGAGCCTCTGAAAAAGTTTCAGTGGGACCGCTGTCCTGCCCCTGATTGTATTCAGGCAGTTCAACACCGACTGAGCACGTTCCTCTGTGAGGCGTGCTGACTGTTCGACCGAATCCAACTCCATACCGAGAAAAGAGATCCTCAGCACTGGGGCGAGTTTGCTCTTTTCCCAGTTGACCTGAAGGCCCAACTGGCTGAGGTGACCAAGCCCCAAATCCCTGTGTTCGCACAACTGCTCCCGAGACTGAGCAAGAATGAGCCAGTCGTCGAGATAGTTGAGGATGCGAACACCCTGTTCTCTCATGGGAACAAGGGCACCCTCCACGACTTTCGTGAAGACGCGGGGAGACAGGGCCAGCCCGAAGGGCAGGACCTTGTACTGATATGCTCGACCCTCGAACGCAAAGCGCAGAAACGGCCTGTGTCGAGGAAGTATCGAGACATGAAGGTACGCGTCCTTCAGGTTGATCGCTGCAAACCAATCTCGGGGACGGATGCACTCGAAAATGCGTTTCTGCGTTAGCATTTTGAACGGTAGCTTGTGAAGACTCCGATTCAAAACTCGCAGGCCCAAGATCGGTCGTAACCCACCGCTCTTCTTGGGTACAATGAAGTAAGGGCTGTAAAACCCCGACCTCATATCGTCTGAAGGGACCGGCTCTATCGCGTCCTTCGCCAGTAGGTCTACGATCTCCGCATGCAAGACATGGGCATCGACAGCTTTCACTGCAGTGAAGTGGACACCTCTGAACTTGGGGGGGACGCCGGGCGCATTGAATCGCAAAGCCGAGCCTGATGGTCCGAATGAGCCAGCGAGACGGACTGGGGAGCGCTAACCAGGCTCGCAGAGACTGCGCAAGCGGGACCAAGGGGACCGTAGGCGTACCCGCAGTGGGGCAGCGAGGTGGAACGCAGGGACGCGGCTCGGGTGGGTTTTCTTTGAGAGGCGGCCCGTAGAGGGGTCTGAGTGTGCTGTGCAACATTTACCTGGTTCCACGGTCGGACAGAGGGTGCAGGAGAGGCTTGGGTGACCTTCTCGAACTGCACGCTGCTGTCCACTGGTGACAGAAGAGGTGGATGAGAGTGGAGAGGTTTTACTCCTCCCACTACTCTCCGAGCCCTCTTCGGACCCGGAGATGACAGAAACTGCACTTTTATTGAAAATTTGGGTACCGCTGACCGTTGGGCCAGCGGTGGAAGAGAAATAAAAGGAAACGAAAGATTTACCACCCGGCCCTCCTCCGGGGGCAGGAGCGGTGCAGTCACCACCTCCTGAAGAGCAGTCCCAACCATCTCCGGGTCGCCCGTCCTAGGGCCTCTTGCTCTTGGCTTTGCCGCCCCTCTTGGCGGGGGCCTGGACGGGCTGGGGACCCCGCCTACGACTGGCTCTGAGGTGCTGCCGGCGGCGGGGTGGATGCAACAGCGGACCGCCGTGGCAGGATGTGACTGATCACCTCTGACTGCTTCTGTACAGCCGAGAACTGCTGGGCGAAGTTCTCGACCGCGTCGGGACACGGGGGAATTAAGGAACCTGACCTTGTCGGTATCCCTCATGGACCACCAAAGTGGACATCGCACGACCCACTGAACCCCCGAAGCGCAAGATCTGTCGTGGCACGAAGTTCCTGAAGAACTTGCGGATCATGACCACCCTCGTGCAGGTCCTTCAGTGCCTTGGCCTGATGGACCTGCAACAACGCCATAGCGTGTAAGGTGGAAGCGGCTTCCCCACAGGCCTGGTAAGCCTTGCCGGTAAGGTCCGACGAGTGCTTACAGGCCCGGGAAGGGAGAGATGGCTCCCCCCGCCAGGTGGAGTTAGGGCACAGTTGCATAGCAAATGCGCGTGTAACCCTTAGCCACCCCGCCATCAAGGGTAGTGAGGGAGGAGGGCCCACCGGCACGGTTTCGGGCAGTAAAAGGTGCTTTCCATGTACCAGTGAGCTCATGCACCTCCGGGAAGAAAGGAACCGGGGTGGGTGGCTGAGAACCAGCTCGTGCCACCCCGAGAAACCAATCGTCCAGCCTTGAGGGCTCGGGACACGGTGGAGGATTCCACACGAGCCCGACCCTGTTGGCGGCCCGGGAAAGCATAGCCATCATTTCCGGATCTGTATCGGGCACAGCTACCGTACCCGAAGGAGGCAACTGCGCCGACGCGTCATCTCCAGAAAGGTCTGACTCACCCTCCGATGCAGCTATCGACATCTGGTCATCGGGAGGAGCGCCGAAGGAAACGGATGGTACACACCTTTGAGATGGCCCACCGCGCTCCCCCGGCAACTCTACTGGCTGCGGAGTGCAGGAGGAGTGAGGGTTCCTAAGGGGTTGGTTCCCCGAAGGAAGCGCACTCACTGTAATCCTCAGGTCACCAGTGCCACTGCTGGCAGCAACCCTCTGAGGAGGATTGGAACGAGGCAGCGGCACTGGGACTCCGCCCCTTTGCAGGAACTGGAGTCTCGACCGCAACTCCGAGATGGTCATCCTCCCACAATGGGTACATGACTCATCCACAAACGCTGCCTCAGCCTGCGCTAAGCCCAGGCACGCGATGCAACGCTCGTGACCATCCCTCGGTGCCAGGTAACGACCGCACCCAGAAACACACAAGTAGAATGTCATCTTTAAAAAGACGCAAGCTCTACTTGTGTAAGCTCTTTTAGGGACTTTACTCTTTTAATTAGTGCTGAAGCACGCAGGGGAACGGCCGCGGCAACACAGAAAAGGATTGTGCAGCCTGGCGTGTGCTCTCTCTCTCGCTCTCTTTGAAGTCGCTCTCTTACCAGCTGTAAAAACGGCTCTTACGCGCTATTAAAGCGCACCGTTTACTAGCTGTGAGAACGGCCTTTTCAGCTCTTTTGCTCAGAAAAAAAGGCAAAAAAAAGAGAAGAAAAGGAAAAAATGGAAGAATTCGACCCCGCTGCTGTGCTGTACGCCCGCACTTCCACATCCAAAGAGATTGTCCTGCAGAGACTCGTCTTTCTAACACTTCCAGCAGAGAACAAACGTTCGGCTCCGAAGCGAAAAGCTAAAGATGCAACGCACCTGCTGCTCATTATATACCCGCGCTGCAAGGTGAGCAGCTGCTGCATATGATTGCATGCCAATGTGCATTGGCTCGTTTTAGTTACACTCGAAGTAGATTGGCCTCTCTAGCGAGATTCCTATTCGTCGGTCAGTCCGACATACGTCGAACGTGACCGACTGAATGGGAACTAAGTAATTAGCTGTTTTATTGAAAGTAACTGTAATATTATTACTGAAATCTGATTAGTAATTAGTTGCACTACTAGTTACTGCAAAAAGTAATATTATTACAGTAACTAAATTACTAGTAACTAGTTACTGCCCAACACTATTACTACTTCATAATTTTGTACACACCTTTAAGTAGAAACTTTCTTTCTATGGAATTAAGCAATGACTTAAGTTAATTTGTTATATTTCATAAGACAATATCTAAAATATGACTATTCACAACTGAAAAATGTGCTCTTGGTAATTTAAATGTAATTTCATATTACGTGTTATTCCATATTACTCATATTAGAGCAGATATGCAGTATTGGCTAATAATGCATTTTATTTATTTATTTATTTTTTTCAGATGCCTGTTAACGCTAAAATGAATCAAGTTTTATTGATAATATTTTTTTTTTTTTGAAAAATATATTCTCCTATAAAAAAGAAAATTGTCATTCCGAACTTTTCTTCTAATTTTACTTCAAATAAAAATTTTAATGACATTTTAGAGAAATTAAAATCTAGATATGGTGGATCACTAATCAAAGGTGGTGAGATTACTTCCTATAATATCAGCGATTTTCAATATGATCAATTACCTTGTTATATTCTAATTCGTAATTCTGATTCTAATACTATCTCCAGAGATCTTGGGTTCTATGCTGGGTCTGGAATCATAATGACAGCTAAACATATTATCAAAAAATATAAAAATAACAAAATATTTGTCTTTTTCCCCAAGTAAAATTAATTGTTTAATCTATAATATTTACCCTAACAATATCTTTTTTGAAAAAGATGATATTGCTAGAATTAAATTGCAAGAAAATTGTGATTAACTTCCAAACATAAAACCTATAGAAGTAACTAAATTATATGAAAACGATTATTCTTTTTATTTTTACAGAGTAAATGCAGGGTATATTGAAAAAGTTAAATGTACTAAAATAGATTCCGACACAGAAAAATATCTAAGGAAGAATGATTATCTTTATCATAATGAATTTGCTTTTGATACAACGGGAGACTATGGAGATAGTGGGACTCCTATTTTTACAAGTTCTGGTAAATGTGTTGGAATGTATGTTAGTCGAATACTTTATTATTTTATTAAAGGAATCTCACAATCTTCCATCGAAATTGGTTAATACAGATATATTATCAATGTTTCTCAACCCTGCTCTTTGTACAAACCCCCAGCTCACTAATGAGATGAAGAATTTCATTAAGAGCGGTGAAGCCATAAGGATTGAGAAACACTATATGTGACCCTGGACCACAAAACCAGTCATAAGTGTAAATTTTTTGAAATTGAGATTTATACATCATCTGAAAGCTGAATAAATAATCTTTCCATTGATGCATGGTTTGTTAGGATCGGACAATATTTGGCCGAGATACAACTATTTGAAAATCTGGAATCTGAGGGTGCAAAAAAATCTAATACTGAGAAAATTGCATTTAAAGTTGTCCAAATGAAGTTCTTAGCAATGCATATTACTAATCAAAAATTAAGTTTTAATATATTTACGGTAGGAAATTTACAAAATGTTGTCATGGAACATGCTCTTTACTTAATATCCTAATGATTTTTTGGCATAAAAGAAAAATGGATAATTTTGACCCATACATTGTGGTCCAGGGTCACATATCCGCCATATATCTTGTAAGTGTTTACACACATATATATATATATATATATATATATATATATATATATATATATATATATATATATATATATATATATATATACTGTATATATAGAGAGAGAGTTAAAAAATACAGTGGAGGCAACATTTGAGCAAAATAGTCTACTTTGCTTCTCCGTTTTACTTGTGATGTCACTGCACAAAAGATTTGAAATAAAATTTACAGGTGTCTTGTGTCGGTCTGGAGCAGGAATATTGTTACAGGTGATACAGGAACACCTCTGAAAGCTTTGGTAAAGTGGAAACATCTGTTTCAAGGTATAACATCAAACAATAGAGATTATTTAAATTAATATTTAAATTTATTTAATTTATTTATTCTGTTGAATACTGATTATTAAAATATCATGTCAATTCACACTTGTTCAGTTAGTGATGTGAAAACAGACTAAAGAAATGTGTATCAATAAGCTTGAACCTTGTCAAAATACATCAAATACAAACGTGAACTTGAGAGTTTTCAAATGTTTGCAAAATGAATTTCAAAAGCTATATCTATTTCTGTTTTATGCTGAAAACAACAAGAAGCACCTCCAGACTACATACGTCACTTCTGGGTCAAGAGTTTGTGTCTTGCCTAATGCCAGAGTAAGTCTTTCAATGACATATTGCAGATAATACACAACTCAATAAAAATAAAAAACTGAATTTTAGTTAATTCACTAGATGTATTTATTCGCTAATTGCATAAAACCATGTGAGAGGTTTTTCACTCATTCTTTAAAATCTGAGGTTTTTACTAAATAAACCACATATATTATCACAGAAATATTTGTACATAAACAAAACTGTGGCTATTTAACAGTTAACAGTAGGTGTCCAAGGTGTTTATTTTTTTTTCAATACAGTCTTACAATATGTTTGAGTTTAAACAAGATTTACTGTAAGGAAATACTTTATTACTATTAAAATATTGTAATGATGTATCAAGCATCAGAAAATGATTAAATACGTTTTTGAAATAGATTTATAAATGATCTTTCTCTTTCTCCAGGAGCACGAAACCATCTGCACCTTACAAAATCATTCAGTGTCATGTTGAACCATCTCCAGATGACATCGCTGATTTGCCATTTTTGGGTCAAACCACACCTAGATCTCCCCTCATGAAATTCTAAAATGTTGAGATTCTAAATAAATGATAAATATTACAATGTCTTTGTGGTCATTGTCCACTATTGCATGCTGTTTCTCCGACAAAGATAAATCATGAAATGTAATCTAAATCACAACCTACAAAAAAGTAGGGAAAAAGCCCTGTCTGCTATAGTGGGATTTTTTTTTTTATAACAATACTTTGTGTTAAATAAATTTATTTATAGGTTCTATGTTTCTACACTATTTTAGTTTATAGCAGAAAAAAAAAACAAATAAACAAACCCTGGGCTTATATTGTAATTGACCAAACTTTAACATTGATCTCATCTTTGCCTTTTTTTCTCCCAAACCTTTAGATCAAATCTTAAACCTAACTTCCTATCCTTCCCAAAATCCATAGTAAGCTCCCGTCTCCTGTTCTTTAGTCCCAAAATTTTCTTTGGTGCCTGCAGCCATTGTGCGTTTATTTACTACTGAAATTCTATAGATTCTCCATTTTGAACTTTCAAAACACTTTTAATAATGATCCACCAGATGGAGACAAAAATTAAATTGTAAAATTAATAGAGTCTTTTTGCCCATCTCCACCTGATGGAGAAAAGTGTTCAGAGTAAATAAAAAGTTTTTAAAGATCCCTAAGTGGATTATGAATTATATTTGATTTGGACCTTTAAATTCTGCCTGAAAAAAAAAGGCCTACTTTAAAAAAAAGAAAAGAAAAAAAAAGGCTAAGCTGAAAATGTTGATTTTCAAGTGTTTTTACACTTATAGAACCTTACTGCTTAGGAAACTGCACAAAGATCAGTATCGACAAGTCATACTTCTGTTTAAGCATCTGAAATAAAAAGACACACAACATCAATATTCCAGTCTCGTCCTGATACAATTTTAAGACAATAATGTCTAACATTCATATGGTTGGGCTGTTTATGGAGATCTTCAGAGAAAACGCATGCCAGACCAAATAATTTCTGACAATAGCATAAACATGTTTATGTATAATAAGCAAAATCATAAACCGTTATTCATGCATGGACTGGCACTGACAGATAAATAAAAGGTGATCTGTTCATATTCATTCAAATATCAAGGTGTTTGAGTCACTGCAGCCACAGATATAAGTAAATATGAGAATCTTAAAGGCCTTCTGAAAGCGAGGATAGAAAAACCCATAAATCAATGGGTTACAAGTGGAGTTAAAGTATCCAAACCAAACCAAAGCATCAAAAACATCACCAGGAGTCACGAAATTGAGGAAAGGATCGACAGCAGTGGCAGTAAAAAAGGGCAGCCAGCAGAGATAAAAAACACCCATGACAATGGCCAGAGTTTTAGCTGCTTTTCCTTCTCTTTGAGCAGAGCTTTGGCTCTTCAACACTCCTGCTGCCGCCACAGTCACTCTTTCTGACATAACCTTTGCGTGTTTTCGTGCAACATGGAAGATTTTCATATATAGAGAGCTCATGATCGTCCCAGGAAGAAAGAATGTGAGAAGTGAACAAATAAGACCCCATTGTTTGTTAAAAAACAAAACACAACTTCCCATACAGTAAACCTGCATGATGAATGACTCCAAGCCAATTTTATTTACCCCTGAAAACACAATAGAAAAGCTGTAGAGAAATGAAAACAGCCATGTTAGTGTTGTAAATACAGTCACAATGTTGTTTGTGACCCTCATTTTGTACCTCAGAGGGTCACAAATGGCCCAGTACCTGTCAACAGATATTAAACTGAGATGGATTAAAGAAGAGATGCTGAAAGTCATGTCCAGACTAGAATGAACTTTACACACAACATCTCCCAGATACCAGCAGCCTTCAACAGATCGCACCATGCTGTACGGCATGACCAAAGAGCCCAGCAGACAGTCACTGGCAGCCAGAGAGCGAACGATCAGATGAGTTGGAGACTGAAGCTGTTTGAAGTGAGAGATGGAGATGATGATCAGCAGGTTCCCAAAAACTGTCGTGAGGATCATCAGCACCATTAAAACATACATCGCCACTTTAAGTGCAGGGAGGCGATGGGCTCTGGGACAGGAGTCCGGCAGGAGTGGATAGCAGAGAAACACGTTCTCAGAATGAATGTCAGTTTCATTTGAGATCATTACGAAGGTATAAACTGATATGCAGGGTCAAAACAATATTTCCTCTGTAAATGTAAAAAATAAAATCACACAGATATTGTTGAAAGCCTCAAGGAAATCAACCACAGTCAGACAGTGACCAAAATACAAAGAAAATGATCGTATGAATAGTACATTCACATAAGAAAGTATATATATGGAGTCAGCAGCCTAGTGTGGGTTTTATATATACTGTACTCAGAGGTCAAAACAGGTAACACCCTTACTCACATAAACATATTTGAATATGCAAAAATGGTGGAGTAACTGTGGTAACTGTGGTACAAAGAATGCCCTCAGGTGGTGACAAAATGAAAAACTTCATCTGTTTTAGTTCTTTCCTATTATTTATAAGGTTGATGTCAGGGTCGTTGCTATCCCCCCATTTACTGGGGAACGAGTACAGCGAAATACTGCTATGGTTCAGTAAAATATTACTGATAAATCCTTGTCTGATGATGGATATTACAGTGTATCAATCTGAAAGTCGTTTCCTTGATATTTCAGCAGTCAGGTTGTATGTTTGCTATCAGCTGTTTAAAATCGACAGACAGTTCACTCACGCACTGAATCATTTGCAGTATTTTTTCACGGGTGATTTTAAAGAGCGCTGGATGTGGTGATATTTGCCAGCAGTCTATTGTAGGAAAACTTGCACATGACTTCTATCATTTGTCAGCAATGTGGCCGATGTGCTTGTAGATTGTGAACGATTCTCTAGCTACTGCAGGGAGAGAAACATTTTGATGTCCTGATATCCATAGTATTAAAATATGACAGGGGGCCTGTGCTCCACTACTGATGAAAGCCTACAAATCTAGTGAATAATGTGTGTGCACACAAAAAAAAATTGGCCTGATTACGGCTTGTATGAATTCAGTAGGATTTATGAACTGGACTGTGAATTTGCATATTAACCGATAGAAAAACATTATAATCCTTTCTTAATTTTAATATGATGTATGCTGGTATGATTTGAATCTTTTTCTCCTTTTCTAATTTAATTTAATTTATTCTTCACTATAAATACTGATATTCATAATAGCATTTCAAAATAAGGCATTATGTGCATGTTGCTTACATATGCACAATAATGAATGTACACATATGGGTAAATTACAAATAATACTGGGATGAACTTTGGATTTAGGTTATAATTTATGAATGCAAATCAGTTAGGAAAAGTGCAAATATTCAACGTAAATTATAATAATTAGAAAAGCGATTTTAAAATGCTGTTTAACAGTTTTAGGTTTAGTCTCATGTCATTGTTGGGACCTATCAAGTGCCTGTATCCATAGAGTACAATATATACATATAATTGTGCAAGTTAAGATCGTTATTAGATATCCGATTGTAAATTAATATTTTGCAGCAATTGATCACAATGTTTGATCTTCCATATATGTCACTCATTTGTACTGTATACATAGGTCTACACACACCAGTTATGATGTAATGTTTGTGTTTTGCCCACAACAGTACCCAGGAGACTTGTTATCATTTCTTACTTTTAATGACAGTGTGACTCTCAGAGGAGAGCAGCTCTCACTGTTCAAAGGCCCCAGAGTTGTTTACTGTCACATCTGACATCAAATCAACCTACTTTACTTGAACAAGGACAGATACATGAGACAGTATTAGTAGTCATTAACTTTATAGTACAATAGGTTTTTATTTTATTTTATATGACAAAAAAGTATTAAACATTTTTTTTGTTTGTTTTTTTATAACTTAATGTAAGTGACATGTGGTTGTAAATTACAAACAACAACAACAAAAACTATGTTTTTCTTGTGAAAAAGGAACATACTATTTCCATATCTGGGAATAACATATATGTTTTATATATATATTAGATGTATTTTGTTGAGGTACTGGTCTAAATTATTTAAATTAGCTTACATCTAATACATTAAAAAGACTGGAGGCCCCATCAACATGGGCTAAAAAATATATTTTATTATGGTGTTCAAGAAAAATATTAAATAAGCAAAACATTTAATCATGTTTGGACTAACGGGTGTCAAAATGCATTACAATAAAATCGCCTTCGTTATTAAATCTTAAAATGTGCACAGTATTTATTTATGTATACATGTTATTATAATAAAAGACAAAATTCATTCTGGATGAAAAAAATATTGTAATTAAACCTTGACATGCGCAAAATATTTATTCATGCATAGACTAGGTATTTCATTAAAAGATAACATTGTGTGTGGTAAAGCTGGCATAATTTCATATTCATTCAAATGTCAAGGTGTGTGTCTCACTGGCACCACAGATATAAGTAGATATGAGAATCTTAAAGGCCTTCTGAAAACGAGGATAGAAAAAACCATAGATCAATGGGTTACAAGTGGAGTTAAAGTATCCAAACCAAACCAAAGCATCAAAAACATCACCAGGAGTCACGAAATTAAGAAAAGGGTCAATAGCAGTGGCGGTAAAAAAAGGCAGCCAGCAGAAATAAAAAACACCCATGACAATGGCCAGAGTTTTAGCTGCTTTTCTCTCTCTCTGTGAAGAGGTTTGGCAATTACCGCCTACAGTGGGGGCAACAGACACTTTCTCTGACAGGACTTTTGCATGTTTTTTCACTACATTGAAGATGCTCATGTACAGAGAGCTCATGATAGTTCCTGGAATCAGGAACACAAAAAGTGCACAAATTAGGCCCCATTCTTTGTTAAAAAACAAAACACAGCCACCAAAACAAGAAATCTGCAATATAAGTTCTTCCAAACCAACATTGTTTACCCCTGTAAACACAACAGAAAAGCTATACACAAATGAAAACAGCCATGTGAAGGTAATAAATACAGCCACAGTGCTGTTTGTGATCCTCATTTTGTACCTCAGAGGGTCACAAATGGCCCAGTACCTGTCGATAGCAATTAAACTGAGATGCAATATGGAAGAGATACTGAAAGTCATGTCCAAACTAGAATGAATTTTACACACAACATCTCCCAGATACCAGCAGCCTTCAACAGATCGCACCATGCTGTACGGCATGACCAAAGAGCCCAGCAGACAATCGCAAGCTGCCAGCGACTGAACAATCATGTGAGTTGGAGACTGTAGCTGTTTGAAGTGAAAGATGGAGATGATGATCAGCAGGTTCCCAAAAACTGTTGTGAGGATCATCAGCAGCATGAAAACATACATTGCCACTCTAAGGATGGTAAGTCGATGAGCTCTGGGACAGGAGTCCGGCTGGAGTGGATAGCAGAGAAGCACATTCTCAATATCAGTTTCATTTGAAATCATCACGTCTGCTCCAAATAGTGACTGATATGCAAGACTGAAACACAGTATTTGTTTTGTAAATGAAAAAAGCCACTTAAATATTGACCAAATTGTGCCTAGAATTATTTTATAAATTATGACATGGTAAAGACAAATATGCAAAGAAAGATTAATATAAATACAGTACATGCCCACTCAATATAATATGTTAAATGGACTCAGAGCAGCTCAGGCTTGTCCATATATACTCTCAGATTCAAGTTAACCCTCCTATATCTATCAGTGTTACCCATAGTTACAAAAACAACATGAACTCAGGAGATTAAAACAGAAAGTAGAAAAAAAAAACTTACTTCCCCTGTAATGGAGTGTTATGCAATTTTTTTATTTTGCACTGATCTCACTTTAATACATTTATCTTACATACATCTTTTGAATGTAATCTTTAATCAGTACTCAATAAGTATTCAGTGGTAACCTATAGAGTGAATGAGGTCTTTTCAGAGAAGTTATGTACCAGGAACGAACAAGCCTTGCCAGACATCTACATTAACAGACAGTACCATGTAATATGGGGTGATGTGTACTGAGTAACATGATTGGCTTAAAACACTTATCTGTTTTCATTGTATCTTTTTGAATGATATAAAGTCTGGGCTGTGAGCCTGCCTGTTATCTCTTTGCTCACAGACTCTAGCTGTGTGTAAACAAGATCTTTCTGTGCAGAGAATTAAAGAAAGACAAAGACAAACCTCTGTTTGGTTTTTCATTTTCAGTCTTCACAATTAGTTATGGAGCTGAAAAAATAAATTATGTAAGAAATGTACACTTTAAATAGTTATTACTTCTTTAAACAGGTCACTTGTAAAAAAAAATAATAATAAATTGTGGTTGGAGGAAAAATTCTGTTTCAATACTTTTGCATTTGTTTTATGAGGAAAAGCAATATTCCCATGCTTTTGAGCGAAGTTTTTCGGGTTAACACATATGCATTTAAATATAATTTTTAGAGATGCACCAATTGCAATTTTCTTGGCCGATTCAGATTTCCGATTTTTTGGAAGTGTGACCTGCCGATACCGATTTTTGCCGATTCCGATTTTCTTTCTAAGAACTATAATTGACAGCATATACAAACAAAAATCTATGCAAATTTTAATGCACAAATTATTTACATAATAAAAGAAATGATTGAACATTACAATTCCCCCAATCTGGACTAAGTTACAGATGTTCTCTCACTTAAACAACTCGCAAAATAAAGTGCTCTGTGACTGGAAAGAAGAAGAAGTAGTTAACTTAAAATGAGTTGCTGTATGTAACAAAACAGATGTCATTTCCCACTATGTTTATATATGGTAATCCCCCCCCCCTAATTAGCATTAATTTCCCCTTATTAAATGTCATCTTTCACATCAAATTCTTACTTTGTTTCAATGAATTCACTTAGCATAATAAGAAACTGTGGAGTTGTTACCATTCAAATGAAATTAGTATTAACAATCTCTACCTTTCCACTGCTGAGGAAACAGATGCTGCATCTGAAGTGGCATTAGATGTATTTACAAAGACAGTTTGATGAAGCTGAGGTGCCATAAATGCATTTACACTGCAAAATTTCAAATGCATAAATAATTTTAAGAGATTAATGTTTAACATATTTTTTAAACATACAAATAAATGTTGAAAAATGCAATGATACTTTTAAATATGACTAAACCACCCGTAGGTGGCGGCAAGTGTCTGTTTTAATGAGTGAGTCGTTTATTCATTCATTCAACCGATTCATTCAAACGGCTGATTCATTCAGAAACGAGGCAAGTGACTGTCCTTATGAATGGGCCATTGAATCATTGACTCATTCGATTCGTTCAAAAACATGGATTCAACGATAACGAAACACCGCTGTGTTGCTCGGAGACACAAAACAGTTCTGCTGTGCTTTTGATTGGAACTATTTTCGTCAGCAAAATTGAGCAAAAAGAGTCAATATTTTTGTCTAAAATATGTCACTTAATTTTAACTTCTTTATTGAAATACTATTGTATAAAATCAGTGTCACATTGCAATCGTGTTGATATTGATATTCGGGGAAACATCATGGCCGTATAATGTTGCTTATCTAAATCATATTTTGTATCTTTTTTTTCTTTTTCTACCGCAGTATGCATCTATACATTTCTGTGAGTTATTTTGTGTGTGCTGTCTCTCTCACACACTCACTGAGGCTGTGCAAGCCTCATCTGGCACAGCATAAGTACATTATCAGTCGAAGTTTACACAATGCAATTAAAATTAGACTCATTCTCAGTGAAACGACGTGTGCGCGTGGCTGTGACGTTGGATCGGCTCGGAATCGGCAAGACGTGAGGCTGACCGGCCGGTCACCGATCTGGGCCGGTCATGCGAAAAATCGGCCGATTCCGATCACTGGCCGGTATTCTCTAATAATTTTTCATCCCATCTCATATTTTTTTTCACTGATATGTCCCCTAAGATGCTCTGCATCTGTAGGCTCCAGCTACATTCAAAATGTGGCCCAAATCAGTTTTTTTTTTTGCTCACGTGACTCAGATCTGTTTTTCTCATGACAGTGTGAACAGCACAAACCACAGGGAATCCGATATTTTCAATTCCGATTTGTGCCACTTCCATATGTGGTACTAAATCCTATACAGGTCAGATGTTTTGCAATGTGACCACAGTGAACAGTAATATCGGAATTCATGCGACTTTTATGTCACTCTAGATCAGGGCTCCTCAAATCTGGACCTCTAGATCCACTTTCCTACAGAGTTTAGCTGTAACCCTAATCAAACACACCTGAACATGCTAATCAGTGTCTTCAGGATCATTAGAAAATCACAGACAGGTGAGTTTGATCAGGGTTGAAGCTAAACAGTGGATTGGACCTCCAGGGTAAGATTTGAGGAACCCTGCTCTAGATCAACATTCTGTCAGAGAAGTCACGCAGTCACAGCCTCCACCGTCACCACAGTCATCAATCACCACTTACACCCGATCTCACTCACCTGTGTTCTGATCACCCGCACCTGCCGATCCTCAATCAAGTAACCTTCAAAAGCATGCAGCACCCAGTCTATCATTGTCTGGTCTACGGTTCACTACTCCGAACTATACCGGACTCCCTTATGCTGCTAACCTGTTTATACTTACCTTCTAGTTTCCAGACTATACTCCAGAGTTACTCCAGCAAATCTTCCACGTTGATCTCTCTCGTTCCTGGACTCCTCAGCTTCAGCTAACCTGCAAAGATACAGACTGTCGTTACTCAGCAAAGCTTTCAAAGGACTGGTTTCAATATTCACACTCACCTGCCATTGCTCTCCATGATCTCCCATCCCCTGCTTTTCAATAAACCTGCTTGATATTCACTTACCTGTTGTGTCTGGCCCCGTTTGTGACAGAAGACCGGACCTCAAACAGTCACCTCCATGGATCCCCACACTCCATCTCCCGTGCACATTCTCAAACTGGTCACCACTCTTCAGGCTTCACACATGCCAGTCTCAACCCCGCTATCTGCCTCTGTAAGTCCCATGGCCATGCCAGCTTCCTAAGCGGGTGATGCAGCTGAGTGTGGCGGCTGCTTCCTCCAGGTAGCGCTCTTCATCGAAATGCAACCAGTGAAGTTCCCCACCAAACGCTCTAAGGTAGCGTTTCTGATTTCTCTCCTTTCTGGCCAAGTGCTATTATGGGCAAAAACAATATGGAATGCCAACACTGCCATAATCAATTCCTACGAGGCTTTCGCTAACCATTTCAAAGAAGTCTTTGGCTCCGCTACAGGAACCCTCTCAGTGTCTGACCACCTGCTCTGATTGCACTAGGGCGCCATGTCCACCAATGAATATACCGTGCAGTTTCGGACGCTGGTAGAGACCAGCGGGTGGAATGAGGCAGCGCTCCTCAGCACCTTCCGGCAAGGCTTAGATCCTCACTTTCGTACTCCGATGGTGATCTATGAGGATTCAGTTGGTCTAGAGAGTTTTATGCAGAAAGCCAATCGCATTGCCCAACTTTAAAATTAGAACTGGCCATTTCTTCCCTTTCCTTGTTATCAGTGCAACTATTCACTACAGAATGCACTGTTACAGTCCCAGCCCTTGTCGACTCGGGCTCCTCAGGGAACTTTGTCTCCGAAGACCTCCTAAACCGCCTTCATCTGCCTCGTGCCCGCCAAGCCCAGGAGCCGTCCAAGGGAAACCGCATGGGCGGGTGAGATTTTGAGCACCTCCCTTAAAACTCAAAATCGGCACCTTGCATGATGAAGATATCACCTTTCTGGTACTGGAGGAACCCACGGTGGATGTCATCCTAAGACGCCCCTGGCTCGTTATCCACTCTCCAGAAATCAGGTGGGACTCCTGTGAGGTTACTTGCTGGAGCGAGTACTGCCACCATCACTGCCTGTCGGTTCTGCCACAACCGCTCAGTCGGTCCTTCACCACCCAGATTGCCTCCACCAGCATTGAAAGTCCGGAACCTCTGGAGACACCCTCTACCCCACCTGATTATGCGGCGTTCCAGGATGTCTTCAGTAATCAAGCGGCCACTCATTTACCACCTCACCGGCCATGGGACTGTGCCATCGACTTGCTACCTGGTGCGAAACTCCATAAGGGTCGAGTCTATCCACTGTCCATCCCAGAGCTTAAGGCGTTGGAGGAATACATCTAGGAGGCTCTTAACCAAGTTTTCATTCGTCCTTCCACATCTCCAGCTGCATCAAGTTTGTTCTCCACTGGCAAGAAGGACGGGGGCTTGCGGCCATGCATTGACTATAGAGCCCTGAACTCCCAGAAGTTGAAACTCCCGTATCCCCTTCCCCTGGTCCCGGTGGCGCTAGAGGAACTCCTTGGGGCACGCATCTTCTCCAAGCTGGACCTGCAGAGTGCCTACAACCTCGTTCGTATCTGGGAGGGCGACGAATGGAAGACGGCTTTCATAACCCCTACTGGCCACTATGAGTATCTCGTTATGCCGTTTGGCTTTTCCAATGTGAAAAGTACTGCCACCAGTGATGGTGGCAGTACTCGCTCCAGCAAGTAACCTCACAGGAGTCCCACCTGATTTCTGGAGAGTGGATAACGAGCCAGGGACGTCTTAGGATGACATCCACCATGGGTTCCTCCAGTACCAGAAAGGTGATCTCTTCATTATGCAAGGTGCCGATCGGTCCATTCTGGATACAGAGGCAGATAAATGAAGTCACTTACCAGCTCCACCTACCATCCAGGTACAGAATGCACCCCACCTTTCACGTGTCCCTTCTTAAACCCTTCTCTCCTTCCTCATCAGAACCCAGGGAACCCGACAAGCCTCCTCCTCCAGAGATCCTAGATCGACCATCAGTCTACCAGGTCAAGAACATCATGGACTCGCGGCGGCGGGGTGGCTGGCTCGAGTACCTGGTCGACTGGGAAGGATATGGGCCTGAGGAACATTCTTGGGTGGTCTGGGACGATATCCTGGATCCCATGTAACTCGACGACTTCCACCACATTCATCCGAATCGTCCCGCACCCAAAAGCCGTGGTCTCCCCCACCGCTGCTTGAAGGCATCTGGAGCCGACCCTGGAGGACGGGGTAATGTCAGAGAAGTCACGCAGTCACAGCCTCCATCGTCACCAGAGTCATCAACCACCACTTACACCCGATCTCACTCACCTGTGTTCAGATCACCCGCACCTGCCGATCCTCAATCAAGTCACCTTCAAAAGCAAGCTGGACTCATTCTATCCTCGTCCGGTCTACGGTTCACTACCCCGAACTGTACCTGACTCCCTTATGCTGCTAACCTGTTTATACTTACCTTCTAGTTTCCAGACTATACTCCAGCGAATCTCCCACGTTGATTCCTCTCATTCCTGAACTCCTCAGTTTCAGCTAACCTACAAAGATACAGACTGTCATTACTCAGCAAAGCTTTCAAAGGACTGGTTTCAGTATTCACACACACCTGCCATTGCTCTCCATGATCTCCCATCCCCTGCTTTTCAATAAACCTGCTTGTTATTCACTTACCTGTTGTGACTGGCCCCGTTTGTGACAGATTCGTCACGATTCAGTGCTCATGGGAGACACTTAAAAGATTTTACATACCCAAAGTTATCAAGAAAGTTGTGAAAAGTAATCTTTGGAACTACAGTGTGTCAGAACTCTTACTGACATGCCTCAGCTCAGAGATTCTGGGCATAAAGAGTCTCCCACTCGTAATTACAACTTTGTGGACATTCATGTGTGTTTAACTCATAAGTATTATCTTTCTAACATGATGTGAGCACGCAACGCATGATCATGCAACTACATTTTGTTAGAGATTGCACTAGTGCCACTGCAAAATGACCCAACTCTTTTGATTCGGTGTATGAGAAAGATCAAAAGGCAAATGTAAATTACGTTATAAAGAAAAAACATTATAAAGAAAACAACGTGCCTTAATGGACAAAGAAAATTATATAAAAAGAACAATTTGGTATTAGGGATGCACAATATTGTATTTTTGCTAACATTTGATATGCAAATATTTGTATTAACTAATTTTGGCCAATAGCTGATTCTGATACCAATATATATTTCCTTTTGTTTTGAAACAAGACCAAGTCTCTTCTCTTAGAACTGGGTTGTCTCCAGGAACTGAGTTGGGCACCCCTGCCCTACACCCTTCAAAAGCTCTCACTCCGGAGGGTAAACACTTTGAAGGGATTAGGACAGGGGTGTCAAACTCAGTTCCTGGAGGAATTGAGCTTGAATTACTCTGCCATTTTTGATCGTACAGATAAGAGCAATACACCATTCGAATCTGTAAGGGGTCTACTTTTATTTGTATACACTCATAATAACAACTAAACTTTGTGCTTTTTAAGAATAAAGAAAACAAACAGGGTGTGCTCTCTGTCTTCTCCGTCTCCGCGAACTGCTTTTTGAAACACGTCACTAAAATGAACTGTAACTCAGCAAATACTTCACACAGAGACATGAGAAATATATCTATAGAAAGCTTGACATGTCTACTCTCAAATGCAGTAAGTCTTAACAAATATTCTGTGATAAAGTAATCCGTATGAAACCAAGGACATGTCCAGTTTTTCCGTCTGGTCTCATTATCTCTAATTAGGTCACACCCACACGCTGCTGAAAGTGTATTTTTATTTTTATATTATTTATGTTTAAATAATATTTGTTTGTTTTGTTTTATTTAGTTCAATTTGTTAATTAAGAAAGAAAATTGTAAATGTCATAAGGGCGTGGTAAATTGGATGGCAGTACGCCGAAAGAAAGGGAGTGGGTCAGACGTAATTTTTGTCCACTTTATACGTTTTTGTTTGTAGAATCCCTTTTTTGGAGATTTGTTTGGTATAATGTGTATCTTAATTTTAATATATTTTTTTGTTGGTCAATTATCTACCTAAATAAACAAGAAGAAGGAATAACGCTTCGTGGAATGAAGTGTGTTCAAGACAAAGCATGCTTCCATGGCCAAAACATCAAGTCAAAAATTGTCTGAATTCTGTGGATTACTTTGGATTTATATGACGGATTGTGGAGCAAATTATTTCATGGACATTGTGGAAACTGGATGGATAAAGGCTTCACTGTGAGTAATGGGTTTTGAACTAAAGATGCTGAGCCGCCATGCTCTCAGTCCTTTGTTTGTTGAAGATTACAGTTTTTCTCGATTGCTAACACACAATTCATGAAACAATTCACCATTTTCTCACAACTATAAACACAATCTCAAAATTACACACCAACTTGTGCAAACTTCAAACGTCCAGGTCAAAATCAAATAGTTTAGTCAAAAACATATTCTCTTTTGTCAAAGTCAAACTTTGGCCTCAGATGATACACAAACCTGTCAAATACTCAGACTACATTCCTGTCTAGAGAACACTAGTGAGATCAATTCAAAACACTGTTACAAAATCATCATTTTGGGAAACAGGAATCATTTTGCTAGTCAATGTCTGTTACAGTATACAGCATAAATAAAGGAGTGCAGATACAGTAAAATTCAGAAATAAACTTTAAGAAAAGTTTACTTTCATTACACGACTGTAAAGATATCTTACAGTAGATGAAAAGCACTAGAAGAGAAAAGTTCAAAGACCAAACAACTGAATATACAGTAAACGCACACTGGACTATACTGTCAATTACTGTGAATAAATTCATTCATTCATTCATTCATTCATTTATTCATTCATTCATTCATTCATTCAGCATCCTCAGCCAAATTGCATTACAGTATTGGTAGTATTCTTATTTGTTATAGCAGTTTCTTAGTCTTCTGAAAAAAGACTTCTCTGCCTCCCCTGGACAGTCGTCTCTCAGTTCTGCAAAAATAGAGTAGATGTAAGGACTACTTGGCTACAAATCATTTCAACAGTACTGTAATGAGTTTGAGGGTGTACAACATGTGCTACATTATTTACTATACATAGAATAATGAAAGTTCTCTCATCTGAAGTACTGCTGCTACGTACTGTAATTATATTGTATGTGTCAGTAGTATTGAAACCCTGTAGATGAGCCTGTAGGCCATCTTCCCTCACGGTCAGTCCATGCAGAAGAACATGGTCAACTATAGTACTTTGTATTTCATCAGGAACAAACGACCTTTGACCTCATCCCCTTAATTTTTTCTTTTCTCCTCCTATTCCTCTTTGTCTCCCACTACCATGATTCATTTTCCAAAACACATAATCACTTGTGCTCCTGTGCATATCATCCTGAGATTCTGACCTGTGTATCATCAGTTTTGCTACTGAATGTTCACACATGGATAAACATGTGCTGTTTGTGTTCATTTTTTGATGCTTGAGTTAATTATATTGTGTGTTTGAGTTTTCTAAATGAGAACATGGTTAAACCTGTGCAAAATGATGGCGTTTTTGTGTAGAGTTTTGCAGAAAACACTGAGCAAATTGGAACGTGTGTGTAAACAAGTGAAATGTGTTAAAAGTTTTGAGAAACATGTCTTTGTTTTGAGAACTGTATGTATGGTTTGGAAAAATGGGCCAAATGAATCAGTTATAGTGTGTTAGCAATCGAGAAAAACTGTAATTAGTTTGTTTGAAGATTTGCAAGACAAGAAAAGAAAAAAGGGGCATCGTTTGTTGTTGAAAAGAATTTAAGTTAAAATGGATGAAGGATCGGAAGGAAACAAGGAAGAACATTTTTTTTAAGTTGCTTGCTAAACGAAGAGGAAAACTTGGAGCTCTTACGCGGAAACAGAATGAAATCAATAACCTGATGGAAGCTGGTGAAAATAAGGAAACAGTTAAAGTTCAAGTTGAAAAGTTTAATTGTATCTTGGTGGAGTTTATGGATTTGCAAGTTGCCGTTCAAAGCTTGTTAAAAGACCCAGATGAAAAGGAAGCAGATAATTCTAACTGGTACGAACCTAAGTTAATTTGTTTTCAAGAATTTCTTAGTGGAATTAAAAGTTGGATGGGTGCAAGTGACCATGAGAAGCAAGAAGAAAATTATGATGGTTTAGCAGATGCTATTGGGCCAGATGATAGTGTGTCTCAAATAGACAAAAGACACAATCAAGAAAAGGAGACTGAACATGTGGAAGATGCCGCTGATAAGGACGGTGCGTATGGTAAGACAGCAGAAGGAATCGTTGTTTCAAAGAATGTCACTGCTAAAGCATCTAGTAAGGCCTCTAGTAAGTGCAGCAAAAATCCAGTGCATCATAGCTTGCTTGCAAGCTGAAGCAGAGCACGCTGCGCTCAATGTAAAAGCAAAAGCTCTAGAACAAAAACATGTTCTGGACATGGAGGAAGCCCTGTTTGAAGGTAAAGAAAAAAAAGCTTGCCTTGAATGCTGAACTGGCTGCAGCTTATGTAAAAGTGAAAATTCTCAAGTCTGCATCAATGACAAAAAAAATCAAAGCAGTGTTTCAAAACAAGATTCGTCTGACACATTCGACTCGGAGTCTAGTACATTCACCGATTATATCCTTCCTGCTGTTACGCCATCAAAACATTTAGCCCAAACATTATCAAAATTGCCATCAGTTAAAAGAGAAGCTCCTCACCATTCTGTAAAGCAAGTGATTAAAACTGAACCATAGGATGCTCAATCAAAAAGTCATCAAATTGGTGGCTCCGCTTGTAAAAATGAGTGGCTACTGGTAGCTCTTCTCCTTTAAAGTGAATTTGCCGGTTGGTAACAGACCCACAACGAAGTGTCCGGTTAAAAACTTATGCGGGATTAACCCATTTATTGTCACCACAAGATTTGCATGTGTGTGTGGTTTTCTACAAATAAAGATATAAGAAAATATATAAATACAAATAACAATAACAAATAGGAGTAGTCACAATAGATATAATAACAGCAATTTCAGCAAAATAAGCGGTATAGATATCAAATAAACCATATGATGGATAAAGGACACACAGATTATGTCTTCTGAACATAACACTGGTATATCTGAGGTAACTGGTATATAGACGTATACACAAACATCTTTACGAGCTACTTCAGATTCGTCAGTCGCATACATTAACTTATACGTGTTCGGGCAGGGTAAATGTGCATAAACAAAGTAAAGAACAATGCATCAACAGGCGGCTACTTACTTTCCAGGCACGCACACAACTTTAGCAAGATAAATCGCTACGGTACATCCTGATCAGTCTAGCTCTGCTTAATGGGCGGTGGGCTGACATGCGCGTCTTGTTCGGAGCGCTGATTGGCTCGCTGAACGGGTGCTGAGACTGATGCGTCATCTTCAGCTTTTATTAAAGGAAACTAAGGCACGTAAAGATGTTCCTAACAGTGGCCTTTTTTACAGCCGCCCCCAGATTTCCAGGAGGAAATATGCACAACAATAAAAAGGCCCATGTCCTTTACTGTTCAAAGTAACTTTAATCTGGTATGGCGGGCAATTACACGAGGCGGGCGACTGGATGGGTGTACACCTTCTCTCCCACCTTAATTTGGGCTGTTCCTACTCTGCTGTCTGCTCCAGGGAATACCTTCGAAACCCACCCTATTGGCCAGAGTGCTCTGGGCAGCTGCGGGTCAACGATAAGGACGATGGTGCCAACTTGGAGGTCGGGTTTCTCATCTTGCCACTTCTGCCGGGTCTGGAGGCTAGGAAGGTAGAACTTGAGGAAGCGCTTCCAGAATTGGTCAGCGAGGACTTGACTATGTCGCCATCTGCGTCGACTGATCAGTTCAGATTCCGGGTATATCACAGGAAGAAGCGATGAATCTGGCCGCCCCATGAGAAGGAAGTTTGGTGTGATGGGATCTAGATCGGAAATGTTAGATGAAGTGTGGAATTTAAGATCCCTTCGATCTCCACCAGCAGAGTGTAAAATACTTCAAAGGTGACAGACTGGGCACCAAGTGTTGTCATCAAGGCCTGTTTTAGGGAGCGAATCTCCCAGCTGCCACCAAAGTGCGGAGAATTCGGGGGATTGGAGTGGAATTGTACTTGCTGGCTAGCCAGCTGCTCTTGCAGTTCTGGGACGATAGCTGTGTATGCTTCCTTCAATTCTCTCTCTCCGCCTTTGAAGTTGGTCCCTTGATCTGATAACAGCTCAAATGGCTTGCCTCGTCTAGCGATGAATCGTCTGAGAGACATGAGAAAAGAATCAGAGTCGAGGCTATGAAGAACATCAATGTAAACTGCTTAGGTAGTTAAACATTTGAACAGGATGCCCCATTTCTTCTCGTTTCTGCGACCAACTTTGACAATATACGGACCAAAGCAATCCATTCCTGTTGAGTAGAAGGTGGGCTTGAATAAACGTAATCTAGCTGGGGGGAGGTCTGCCATTTTGGGTACTTCAGGTTTTTTTCTCCACTTCTGGCAGTCTAAACCGTTGCTCTGACATCGTTTGATGGCCTCTCTGCCTCGGAGAATCCAATATTTACGCCAAGCTCTGCAAAGACTCTCTCAGGGCCTGGATGGTGGAGTTTAGTGTCATAACTCTGTATGAGCAATTTAGAGACTGGGTGGTTTGGGTCGAGGACAATGGGGTGTATTGCGTCAGGATATAGGTAAGGGCTATAGCGCAGACGACCTCCAACTCTGATCAGCTGAGTTTCATTGTCAAGTTCGGGGGCTAGTGTCTTCAACCTACTTCTTCTGGAAAGTGATTTACCTGCCTTTAACTGCTCCAATTCAGAGGGGAAGCACTCCTCCTGAGCTTGTCGTAGAGCATTAATTTCAGCTGTTCTGTAGTCATCAACTGACGGATTATTGCCTGCTGCCCCATGACAGGCCCTGGACTCCAATAGCTCCTCAAAGGTCTTATACTGGCCAATGTCAGGGAACGACGAGCTCGTGGTGAAGCAGGTAAAAAGACAGGGAACTGTTTTACGAAGCTCGTCTTCGTCTGCAGCCTCCGGATGTGGGGTTTCTGGCCACAAAGTTGGAGGATCTCTGAGAAAGGCAAGGCAAGGCAAGTTTATTTATATAGCACATTTCATACACAATGGTAATTCAAAGTGCTTTACATAAAAGGAAGTGAAATAGTCATTAAAAATAATAAGAAATTAAAAATAATAAAAATCACAACAATAAAAACAAAGTGATTTAAAAATTGATTTTAAAGAAATTTAAAACATTTAAGAATAGAAAGTGATTATACATAGTGCAATCAGTTCGGACGTAGCACAGTGCTCATTCAACAAATGCACAGCTAAACAGATGAGTTTTGAGTCTGGATTTAAAAGTGGCTAATGTTTTAGCACATCTGATCTCTTCTGGAAGCTGGTTCCAACTGCGGGCGGCATAATAGCTAAAAGCAGACTCCCTTGTTTTGTGTGAACCCTTGGTATTTCTAACTGACTCGATCCTAATGATCTGAGTGGTCTGTTAGGTTTATATTCAGTGAGCATATCTCCAATGTATTTAGGTCCTAGGCCATTTAGAGATTTATAAACGAGTAAAAGTACTTTAAAATCAATCCTAAATGTAACTGGAAGCCAGTGTAAGGACCTGAGGACTGGTGTAATATGCTCAAATTTTCTGGTTCTAGTCAGAATCCTGGCAGCAGCGTTCTGGATGAGCTGCAGCTGTCTAATGGTCTTCTTTGGAAGGCCGGTGAGGAGACCATTACAATAATACACCCTGCTGGTGATAAAGGCATGAACCAGTTTCTCCAAGTCTTGACTGGAAACAAAACATCTAATTCTTGCAATGTTTTTGAGATGATAGTATGCTGATTTAGTTACTGCTTTGACATGACTACTAAAACTAAGGTCTGTCTCCAGAAACACCCCAAGATTTTTGACTTGGTTTTTAGTTGATTGACCCCTAGAGTCAAGGTATGCATTCACCTTGATAACTTCATCTTTGTTTCCAAATGCAATGACTTCAGTTTTCTCCTTATTTAACTGAAGAAAGTTCTGGGACATCCAACAGTTTATTTCATCAATGCATTGGCAGAGGGTGTCAATGGGGCTGTAGTCATTTGAAGATAAGGCTAAGTAAATCTGGGTATCATCAGCATAGCTGTGATAGGCAATTTGGTTCTTTCTCATTATTTGACTTAGTGGGAGCATATACAGGCTAAACAAGAGCGGTGCAAGACTTGAGCCTTGTGGGACTCCACATGTCATGGACGTCCACTTAGACTTATGCTCTCCTATACTCACATAATAACCTCTCCCTTCTAAGTATGACCTGAACCATTTGAGTACCATCCCAGAAAGCCCGATCCAGTTTTCCAGTCTCTCTAGAAGTATGTTATGATCAACAGTGTCAAACGCAGCACTAAGATCTAGTAGTACCAGAACTGATATTTTGCCTGAATCAGAATTGAAGCGAATATCATTTATTATCTTAATGAGTGCTGTCTCTGTGCTATGATGTGCTCGGAAACCAGATTGAAAATTGTCCAGGTATCCATTTAAGTTTAAGTAGTTGTTCAGCTGATTAAAACTACCTTTTCAATAATCTTACCTATGAACGGAAGATTTGATATTGGTCTATAGTTGTTCAACATTGTGTTATCAAGATTGCGCTTTTTCAGAAGGGGCTTAACAACTGCAGTTTTCAGGAGTTTGGAAAAGTCCCAGAAAGAAGTGAAGCGTTCACCACTTCTAAGAGATCTGTTTCTAAACAGTCAAGCACACTTTTGAAAAAGATGTGGGAAGTGTGTCAAGATAGCATGTTGATGATTTAAGGTGCTGTACTATTTCTTTCAAAATTTTGCAATCAATTTCTTCAAAACAGACATAGTCACTTCTTTTTGAAATTGCGGTCGAATCTGTGTGACCTCTGCAAAAGTAGATATGCCAATCTCCTTTCTGATATTATTGATCTTCTCAGAAAAGAAGGAAGCAAACTCATTGCATTTACTGTCGGAGAGCATTTCACTGGGAATCTGACTTGGGGGTTTGTAAGTCTCTCCACAGTAGCAAAAGAGGGCGAGAGTTGTTTAAGTTACTGTTTATAAGGTTTGAGAAGAAGGTCTGTCTAGCTGTGGCTAGTTCCACATTGAAAGCATGAAGGCTGTCTTTATAGATGCTATAGTGAATTTCAAGTTTTGTCTTCCGCCACATCCGCTCAGCTTTTCTGCATTGTCTTTTCATACTCTGAACTGCTGTTGATTTTCTCCATGGTGATTTTTGTCTGCCATTCTTCTTGCAGACCCTTGTCGGAGCAATATCATCAATAACATTCTTAACTTTTGAGTTAAAAGAATCCAGGAGAAGATCAACAGAGTCTGCAGAAATGCTTGGTGTTAAAGATATAGCCTTCATAAATAGCGCACTAGTGTTCTCATTAATGCATCTCTTTCTGACAGAGACAGATCTAGATTCAGTGGTAACAGAGATCAATATATCAAAGAAAATACAGAAGTGATCAGATAGTGCTACATCCTTAACAACAATGGATGAAATGTTTAGACCTTTACTGATGAGTAAATCTAGAGTGTGTCCACGATTGTGTGTGGGTTCATGCACATGCTGGATCAGATCAAAAGTGTTTAAAACAGTAATAATTTATTTTGCAGTTTTGATTTCTGCATTATCTATGTGAATATTAAAATCCCCTGCAATAGTAAAACAGTCAAACTCTGAGGAAATCATTGATAACAGTTCTGTGAACTCTTCAACAAAGGCTGGAGAGTATTTTGGAGGCCTGTAAATAATGATAAACAGAATGCGTGGAGCACCTTTCAGCACAATACCTAGATATTCAAAGGACAAATACTGACCAAATGACACTTGCTTGCATTGATAAACATCTTTAAATAGAGCAGCTACACCTCCACCTCTCCTAACAGTCCTGCAGACACTTGTAAAATTAAAGTTAGGAGGGCTGTTTCATTGAGGACTGTTGCACTGCAGCTGTCTTCAAGCCATGTTTCATTTAGAAACATAAAATCCAGGTTGTTTGTGGTTATAAAATCATTTATCAGAAATGATTTATTTTTTAGTGAGCGAATGTTTAAAAATGCTAACTTGATGGAATTACATTTAGTCTCTACAGCAATCTTAGATTGACGCATTACAGGCCGCAGATTAGATGGATCAGCCAGACGGCTTGAGAAGGCCTTAGACTTTCTATCACGTGATAAAACAGAGATATAGAAGGCTACAGGCACACTGGGTTCCCGCTTGTTCTGTGGACATTTGTGAGTGTTGCTGCTAATATAGCGGGGACCCGACACATATCACTGAGAGCTGTTATCAGTTGTTTTTGGTTCACCTACAGCCGATGGAGGAGGGTTTGGGCCCTGTCGTTGTGGCAGTGGTCGGAGAGCTCTCACAGGAGGAGGAGGGAGAGCTGGGCCAGCTGTCTTTGGTGGTTGTGGGGCCTGCCGTTTTTTAGTTGATATCTGGGGGCTTGCAGCAAACGAGTGGGAGAGTTTGGTCCCAGCATACACCAGTTCCTCCATTTTCTGTGAGAAGCTTAGAAGTGGAGATTCTGGAGAGAGGGATAGTGTGTCTGGTGAGATGGGCTCTGGCTCTGGTGTTTCCGGTGGCTGTGATATGTTGTCCTGGCTTCCCTGGCTGTTTTCCAGATAGTTGTCCTTGGGTGCTGAGTCTTGGAGCTGTTGTAGTACGTCATAGTCTGTCTGTGAAGAGCTCGTTGGGCAGGGCTCAGCCGGGATAGTTTCCATGAGGAAAGTTTGTTTTGGCTGCGTGGTGTTATCAGTGTCCTTGTGGGATGTGTCAACCACAAGATGACTCTGAGGCTGACATGAAGTTCTGTGGTCACTCATATTCTGTCCAGGTGTGTGTGTGCCATTGAGGCCATGTGGATTGGCACACACAACTGAAGGATGACGGAGGGAGAAAGAGATATTGTCCTTTAGCACTCTCGCACCAAGTTTGTTTGGGTGGAAGCCGTCTAGTTTAAACAGTTGTCTGTGGCCCCAGAAAATATTGAAGTTGTCGATGAAGTTGACTCCTTTTGTACTGCAGGTTCTTTGTAGCCATGTATTCAGCCCAAGCAGCCGTGAAAACATGTTAGTTCCTCTTGCTGGGAGTGGTCCACTGATGAACGACTGAACTTCAAGTCTTTGAAGTGTTTCAAAGAGTTCACTGAAATCCTTCTTAAGCAGTTCTGACTGCTCTTTCCGAATATCGTTCTTCCCCACATGGATGATGATTCGATTTGCAGTCTTGTGCTTCATCAGAATGTTCCAAAGTTCCTTGTTCACATCAGAGACGGTTGCTTGAGGAAAGCAGCATGTAGTTGTAGTCCTGCTACTGATGTTTCTGATAATAGAGTCGCCCACTATCAGAGTCCTGGGCTCGGCTGCGCTCTGAGCTGAGTGCCGCTGTCTGCTCGACCTCGAGCGCCTGTTAGTAGCGATGTTAGCTGCTGGCTGATACAATCCATGTTTTGACACATTTGGGGATTCCTCACCCACATTCATTAATGCTTCAAATCGGTTCTCAAGATGTATAGGGGGTTGTAAAATGCCAGTGTTTACAAGTCTTTTCATAGCCGTATCTGGGGTAGAGGATGCTACCGCAGCAATACGAGATACTCGTGACAATCTGATGTCTCGAGTGCCTTTGGGTCTCGCTCCCTGTTTGTGCCATCGATTAGTCTGTCGATCAGCTTGTTCTTCTACACTTTGTATGAACTGTTGAGATTCACTAGATTCATAGGACTCACCGGCTGTATGCCGCGGGGGTCCGTGATGACGATCTGCTGTGTGTTCCACCTGTTTTGGAGGTCCAGCAAGTAACTTTGTTTCAAGAACCGCAATCCTTTGAAGAAGTCTGTGGCAGTTCATGCAGCAAGTAGATTCCACAAGGGGCATTTTCTTTCCCGTCTGTTTGAATGTAGACAGCTGTGTTTTCCCGTCTCCGGAATGTCAACTGCTGGCAGCGGGAGGCAAAGAGTCTTCCTTTTCTAAAAACTGTGTTGTTTGAGCACTGTGCTGATATGCTGAAGTTAAAATCTTAGAGAAATCTGAGAAAAGTGCATAAATAGGGAGCGAAGCGCAGAGCAATAAGCAGGAGCGTCCGAACAGTAGCGAAGCCGGAAGCAGTCAGTCACAGAAAGGATGGCCCTTGGTACCAATGGCTATCTGGTCCCAGCTTGGATAAGCTTTTCCCCCCCATGTTATGTCATCTGCTGGGTTTAGTGTTGATGGTATATAGCGCCATGTTTGCTGGTCTGTAATGTCCTGGATCTCGGCAACTCTGGTTCCAACGAACACCTTAAATCTACAAGAGTCTGAATGCAACCATGTGAGGACTGTGGTAGAGTCAGTCCAAAGAGTGAACTGGTGTATGGGGAGATTCAATTCCATCCTGACTACTTTAGCGAGCTGTGCCCCAGTCAGTGCGGCGCAGAGTTCCAGGTGTGGAATTGATTGCTGTTTCTTTGGTGCCACCCGTGATCTGGCTGTGAGAAAGGCCATCTCAACCTCCCCATGCTGGTGCTCTGTGCGGAGGTAAGCGACTGAGCCATAAGCACGCTCGGAGGCGTCACAGAAAATGTGTACTTCTCTCTGGCTCATGTCTGTGTCTCCACTTGGGCTGGTGTAGCATCTGGGGAGGACGATGTGTTTTAAGGTAGGTAGCTCCTCAGCCCAAGCTGCCCAGGTCTGTAGAAGGTCTACAGGTAAGTGTGGGTCATCCCAGTCTCTTTTCTTATCCCAAAGGCGCTGCACTATGAGCTTGGCTCTGGTAGTGAAGGGAATGAGATATCCAATTGGATCGTACTGACTTGCCACAGTTTTGTAAATGTTGCGCATTGTAATCTCAGTGTTTGTTATGGGGCGATACTTATAGGAAAGCGTGTCTGTTTGGTAATTCCAGAGGAGCCCCAGTGTAGATTCTTGAGTGTTACTCTGTCCTTGTGAAATCCAAAGTTCAGTGCCATCTGATCTGGCCTCAGGAGGTAAATGACTTATTGTCGAGGGATGGTTGCTGGACTATTGCCTCAAGTCGAAACCTCCTTCTGCCAATAAGCTCATGAGTTTGTCAACAAGACTCTTGGCTTCTTCCACTGAGGTGAAACTCTGCAGACAGTTGTCTACGTAGAAGGATTTCAGGACAGAGTGGTGGACATCTTCCCCCGATTGGCTGTGATCCAGGACATGTTTTTGTAATGCAAAGATTGCGCAGCAAGGGCTGCATGTGGTGCCGAAGGGGAGAACCTGCCATTCATAAATGCTGGGTGGTTCCTTTGTCTTTAGATCCCTCCAGAGGAATCGTAGAAGTGGCCCGTCTTCTGGAAGCAATCGAATCTGGTGGAACATCCCCCAAATATCACTGCTGATAGCGACGGAATGTTCTCTGAATCTGAGCAGTACTGCAAGAAGAGGTGGACCTAGTACAGGTCCCGGGAGCAAGAGCTTGTTGAGGTTTTGTCCCTGATATTGAAACGAGCAGTTAAACACAACCCTGTTCTTCCCGTTGTGTTGGACCAGATGATGGGGAATGTACCAGGTGTTAGATGGGCATGTTCCAGCATTTGGTTCCACCTTGACTGCATAGCCCGCCTGCTCCAGTTTCTGGATCTCTGCAGTGTAGGCAGTTGCTTGCTTCGGATCTTTAGCTAGCCTTCTCTCTATGGCTCTCAGCTGAGGAAGAACAGCATTTTGGGGGGCCTTGAGGTCAGGCATGTGCTTAAAACGCAAAAGTGGGGTTGCATAGTGCTTAACACCATCCACCTCACTGTCTTGCTCTCCAGAATTTTCATGGCCTCCTGGTCTTGTCTGGATCTTGTGCTCATCTTTTCACTTTGCCAGGGGAGTATGTCTATCTGCCAGAGTCTCTCCACTTGTTTGAGAAGCTCAGTTTCTGGGGGTGCCATTGAGGTGAAAAGACACTGTGGTCCAGAAACCTCATGTTGCAGGTGCTGTACAGGGCCCTGTAAAGTCCAGCCAAGACCAGTCTTGATGGCTGCTGGTCCCCCTGGTGGGCCGAGGCAGATTGGTTCCACTGCAGTAATGAGGTGGGGGTAATCTGATCCAATAAGCAGGACAGGACGAACTGCCTCTAAATTTCTCAAAGGAAGCCCGCGGAGATGGTGATATTTTTCCCTCAAAGTTTTGACAGGGTGTGTATGCTCAGAAAGACTCAGTTGCTGGGCCGTGAATGCACCCTTTATGTGGTACAGCTTGCTGGGCTGAGACAGTGGGGAAATGTGGAATGACACGGCTGCACCAGTGAGCATTTGTAATTCCTGCCTGATCGTGCGGAGTGGAAGATCTTCTGGCTGACCCTTTAGTCCCAGCTGTTGGGCAGCATTGTGCAGAAGGATGGTCCTCTCCGATCCATCATCTAAGATGGCATACGCTTTCATCTTGTGTGCCCCGTTTCGGAGGATCACCTTGACGATCTTAAGAAGAACCTTTCGGCTGGCAGGGGGCTTGCGAATGAGAAGTATCTTGTTCATGGTGTTGAGGAGGCAGGCAGAAGTACCTTCATCTGGGGGAGTCTTCGGAATGTCCGCACTCCTGAGGTTGATGTCATGAAGGACCAGTAAGTGGCATCTATTACACTGTTTGCAGCGCATTCTCAGATTGCACTCCGAAACTTCATGATTCCTCCCGCAGCGACAGCATCTGTTGCAGTCCTTGATCCAGTTTCTTTTCTGGTCAACGGTAAGCTGCTTAAAGTTGTTACAATTGTTGAGGGAGTGTTTATGGTGGTCACAGTAAGGGCAATAAGGGGTTAAAGGAGGTTTGTTAGCTGTAGATATTACCTTTGTCGGAGGAGGCGCTTTCTCTGTCCAGAGCAGGATGTTGGCACTTTTAGCAGATGGCTTGAGGTCTCTGATCACTTCTCGTGTTCGTGCTGGATATCCACGACGACTGGCTCCTACAAACCTTGATGTGTCCTCCTGCACTTGAATTTCATACTCTGGCCACTCGGACAGAACAAGAAGGGTGGGAACTGGCACTTGATGAGGATGTGCAAAGCGCCTGAAACTTGATCTTAGGTCGTGCGGTAGCTTTCCTAAAAGTCGGGAGACATGGGAGCCACACTGCAGCTCGAATGTGCCCTTCCTTCCCAGTTGCTCTAGCATGCCTACGAGGGAACGAACCTTGAGGGGCGAAGAGTCGAAAAGCTTTAATGTCCCCACTGGCTATGTTTGGACCGTCCATGAGCTCGGCGCAAGCTGATGAGGCTGCCCGTAATGCTGATCCAGTGCTGCCATAGTCTTGGTAAAGGGTTGTTGTGAATGACTGTAAGAATTGGCAATAAGCAAGGCTTCCTCTAGTTTGAGGTGATCAGTGAGTATCTGGAACTTGAATCTCTCCGTGGCTGTAGCTGGGAGAATATTTTCCAGGGCTATCTTGAGCCGTGAGAATTCTCTAGGGTTTGGATGTATGAAGTCTGGAATTGTGGGAGTTGGACCTCAGTACATCGGCTCTAGATCGGGTGGAACCGGACTGGATACTCTGCATGGCAGGTGAGAGCGTCGGGTAGAGTCGGACCACCGTTGAAGATTGTCAGGCTCTTTGCTGTCTTCCTCCTGACACGCACGACCGGCTCATCCTCTTCATGCTGTGACATCTCTCCATCTGGGGATCCGGCTCGAAGGACCATGTAAAAATGAGTGGCTACTGGTAGCTCTTCTCCTTTAAAGTGAATTTGCTGGTTGGTAACAGACCCACAACGAAGTGTCCGGTTAAAGACTTATGCGGGATTAACCCATTTATTGTCACCACAAGATTTGCATGTGTGTGTGGTTTCCTACAAATAAAGATATAAGAAAATATATAAATACAAATAACAATAACAAATAGGAGTAGTCACAATAGATATAATAACAGCAATTTCCACAATGAATATGTTAGAATACAATGATTAATACAATGAAAATAGGATAACAAATGTGCCATTATATGAGAAAGTGCACTGAGAGAAATTACTAATACTGAGCGATAGAAATTTGACACCTTTTTAGCACGGAGGACAGAGATGGAGCCGCTCTGTCTAGCGCATTAGTACGCATGCATTTAAAGAGTACTTTAACTCTTAGAAATAAGCGGTATAGATATCAAATAAACCATATGATAGATAAAGGACACATAGATTATGTCTTCTGAACATAACACTGGTATATCTGAGGTAACTGATGGTAATCCGCTCAAGTACAGAGCATTCATAAAGGCCTTTGAGCTAATTATTGAAAGCAAAACAGATATTATGCAAGACAGATTGTATTATCTTGAACAATTTACTTCAGGACAACCTAAACATCTTGTGCGCAGTTGCATTCACATGGATCCTCAGACAGGTTACAACAAAGCAAAGAAACAGTTGGAATGTAATTTTGGAAATAATGTTAAAATAACATCTGCATTCATTGATAAAGCTCTAACCTGGCCTGTTATAAAAGCAGAAGATGGTTCTGCTCTGGGATATTATGCACTTTTCTTGGGAGGCTGCTTCAATACCTTGCATGAAGTTTGTTATTGTGAAGATTTGGAAATTGCAACAAATGTTAATGTCATTGTATCTAAATTGCCTTTTATATTATGTGACAAATGGAGATCTGTTGTCTGCAATATGCAAGAGGATGCCCAACAAAGGCAAAAGTTTAAGAATCTCCTTGAGTTCATTGATAAACAAGCACGAGTCATGCTTGACCCTGTTTTTGGAGAAATTCAGTGTTTAGCAGATAACAGAAGAATTCCTAAAACAAAGCCGACTGCAAAACCCAGTGTAAGAATGACTTTTAGGGGGAGCAGTTTTGCCACAGCAGTCAGTACAGGTTCTGAACAATTCAATACCAAAACTAAATTAAATGCCCAGGGAAGACCAATCAATGCCTCTTCAGCTGCTGTAAGGAACTTGTGTGCATTTTGTGGGAAAGATCATGCAATAGATTTGTGTGACTTCTTTAAACGGAAATCCAACAAAGAAAAGGTGGAGTTTCTGAAAGCTAACGGAATGTGCTTTGGGTGCTTAGGAAAGGGGCACATGAGCAGCAATTGTCAAAGGCATTTGATATGTCAGATTTGTAATACCAATCATTCTAAAGTACTTCATATTGATAGAAAGGAAGATCAAGAAAAATCAATTGAACAAAAGTTGGTTAAATTGAATCAAAAGAATCATCACTGTCCAGCACCCTAGTTTCCATGGATGCTGGAAGCAATGCTGGGGCCGGCACAAAAGACTGTGCACTCGCTATAATTCCAGTGAAAGTAAAGTTTAAAAAACAAAACTGTAAAGACTTACACCTTTCTCGACCCAGGCAGCTCGGCAACATTTTGCACTGATCAACTGATGAAAGAATTGAATGCTCCTGGGCGAAAGATGGATATACTTTTGAAAACAATGGGTCAAGAAAAACCAGTTTCTGGCCGTCTGCGATATAATGGCAAAAGGTTCAAACCGAATGCTGGAAAACTACCAATGAACAGAGGCAAGTCTGCTGTGTATATATACATGCCTCTTCTCTTGTTAACTGGGTTGATTACTGATTATTTTCCTCTCGTGTTAATTAGGTTAATTATCTGAACATGCTCCTCCCGAACTTTGCTAATAAAACAAATCTTTAAACACTTCTACAGACCTGTCTCTCTCATTCCAGTCATAGTGAAAACCCTTGAACGAGTTGTTTTCAACCAGGTATCATTGTTTCTTTCACAGAACAACAAACTGGATGCTAACCAGTCAGATTTCAGAAGTGGCCATTCAACTGAGACTGCTCTACTGTCAGTCACAGAAGCCTTGCGAATTGCAAAAGCTGATTCCAAATCATCAGTTCTTATTCGGCTGGATCTATCTGCTGCTTTTGACACTGTCAATCATTAGATCCTCCTGTCCGCCCTCTCATCACTGGGCATCACAGGGATTCCACTTCGCTGGTTTGAATCCTATCTCACTGGTAGGTCGTTCAGGGTGGCCTGGGGAGGGGAGGTATCCAAAGCACATCAACTGGTCACTGGCGTTCCTCAGGGATCAGTTCTTGCACCCCTCCTCTTCTCCATATACACTACATCACTGGGACCCATCATACAGGCATATGGCTTCTCCTACCATTGCTATGCTGACGACACAGCTCTAGCTCTCATTTCAACCAGATGATCCAACAGTAGCTGCACGGATCTCAGGCTGTCTGGTGGACATCTCGGCATGGATGAAAGAACATCACTTACAGCTCAACCTGGCAAAGACTGAGCTTCTTTTCTTCCCTGCCACTCCAACTCTACAGCACAATTTCACCATCCAGCTAGGTTCTTCTATGATTACCCCATCAACTTCGGTCAGAAATCTTGGTGTGATCTTTGATTACCAGCTGACCTTCAAAGACCACATTACAAAGACTGCTCAATCTTGCAGGTTTGCATTGCACAACATCAGAAAGATCAGGCCCTTTCTAACGGAGCATGCTGCACAACTTCTTGTCCAGGCCCTTGTCATTTCTAGGCTGGACTACTGCAATACTCTTCTGGCTGGACTTCCATCAGCTTTATCACAGGCTCTTTGTGCTTCTTGGATTGCTGCTTCCATCTCATCTTTTCCATATCTCAACCATAAATTGGACAGGAAAGTATTCCTAACCTCTTCCGATCTTGCTTCACATTCATGGATTGTCTTTTCTAAGTCAGATTGCTGCTGCTGCTTACCAAGTTCAGCCTCTTCATCATTTGCCATGTCAGCTTCAATGTCTGCTAGCAGACCAGCTCTGTATTCATTGTTTGTCTCACCAACCTTTCTTGCCTCAGAAGTGAGCTTCTTGAACTCCTTGTAGTTCACTCTTTGTCATGTTTCGCTCCCCTACTGAGGAAGTTTGCTTACTTGGTGAATACACTTTTAGATCGATATACACTTGCTTCAGCTGCTTCACTGTTTTCCCAAGAGCTTCCTGCGCCACCCTGCTGAAAAAAACAATAGAACCCTGACCAAAACACAATAGAAAATGTAATGGTTTTAATGGTTATAATGGGAATTGTATTGGTTTTAATGGGAAAAGCTAATGGTTTATAATGGTATTTTAATGGAAACCATTGGAATTTCTGTGACGGTTTCTATTGGGCTTCTATTGTTTTTTTGTTTTGTTTTTAGCAGGGCATTGCAAGATGATTTCGGATGATTATCCTTCTGCCTCAACAGCTTCCTGAGACTTTTAGGCCTTTAATCCTCCTGTCTTCACTGCCACGCTGGTTATCAACTGTCAGGTTTATTAAGTTTTCCCATTCAGCTCTGCCCAAACTTGATCATTTTGAAGGACGCAAGAGGACAATTCATCTTTACTGTTTTATTTTACTTCTGCTTGCAAAGGCTTAGCAAAGCAATAGTAGAAGCAGCACAGTAGCTGTAATTGCAGTAGTATAAAGGTTGATAACCTTTAAAAAAAAATAGATACAAACACAAAATATGCATTAATATAAAGATATTTAAACTAATATTTCACATTCCATTTAATTCAACATATTAACTAGTTAATTAAAGCAGATCAAATAAATGTAGGGTGACCATACATGCCATTTTCCCCTGATGCGTCCTGGCCAGGATTTCTATAACCTCATACCTCGAGAGCGTTTCGAAAACATAAGGAACCAATGTTATACACCGATCGGTCTGCACACGCAAACAAAGCCAAATCCTAAATATTTTAGGCAATATAGAAATCCTGGCCAGGATGCATCCGGGAAAAATAGCACTTATGGTCACTGTAAATAAATGGGTTTCATGCCTTAACAAACTATAATGCTGACAAACTTAAACCTTTCAAACCAAGTAATTATTCTCAAATTTTACCATAAATCAGACATCAGATTTAGCATCAATCATCACTGTGACAAATTCCATCAAACAAAATCTGCATAATGTAAACACAATACTGACATTTCACAATTTCAAAGTTGATACTTTATATCAACACAGATGAAAATGTTAACAATGTACCACTTGCATCTTCAGGGTTGAATTTGAGCTGAATGGGCGAAAGTCCTTTGTTTTCCAGTATCAATGAAGACCTTCTACAAGCTTTTGACCTACATGTGCTTTTAGAGGTGCACCATTTTATTGCTCCGCCCTGGAAACACAGTTTTACAAGTTCCAGCTCAGCCACCACACTGCACTGCCCTCTGCAGGAATGTCTTGACACAACAGTGATAAAGAGACAGCATTAATATGTTCTGTTAACACTTTAGAATAGGGAACACTTATTAACTACTAACTACGACTTTTCCCTCAATAAATTCCTAATTTGCTGCTTATTAATAGTTAGAAAGGTAGTTGTTAAGTTTAGGTATTGGGTAGGATTAGGCATGTAGAATAAGGTCATGTAGAATAAGGCATTAATATGTGCTTAATTACTACTAATAAATGGCTAATATTCTATTAATATGCATGCTAATTAGCAACTAGTTAAGAGACCTTAAAATAAAGTGTTACCTATGTTCTCATACTCCTTGGCAGTCAAATGTGATGAAGCACCTTAAGTGTATTTTTTTTAAATTTTTAGCAGTTAAATAATTGTACTATATTTTAGTTCAGCTCTACTTAGTTAATATTTTGAGGAGATTTTTGGTACTAAATAATATGTGCAATAATTATTATCCACGAATGGCCATTTAAAATATAACATTTTCTAATATGCTTATTATTTTGATTACAATTTTTGTAGTATTTAGGTTTAAAACAGAGAAAACCTTTCTAAATTCCAGTGCAAAGAGACAAATTAGAGGCATTTCCTGGCCAGAAAAATATATGCCATGGTTTAATAAATAATGTTTAAAAAACACAAGGCAACCAATTGCATTCAGTGAAACTCTTTATTGTATTCCTTGAATGGGTAGTCTTCATTGAAATTCATTCAACCTCTTACAGAGAGTGAAATATTGCACAAAAACAAAGACAACTAGCATCTGGTTATGGTCACTATTAATTTGTTTCTTGTGTTATCTAACTGCAATCATAGTAGGCTATAACTGTCTAGTATCTAACTATGAACATTAACTGTAACGCGCTTCACAAAATACCACTACTGGCCAGATTTCTGAGAGGTCAACTAATGTGTTAAAATGTCCAAAAAAAATGTAAAAAAAATTTTTTTTTACATAAATGATGTAATTTTTTTCACAATTCTGGCGAGTGTGCTCCAAAACACTGAAATAAATGGACTTCAATACTAGAACTATTGGTTGTTTGGAACAACTGGCTGCTCCATGACACACCTTACTTCCCCATTCCTCCGTTCCTTTGGAAGCCTATAGCCTAATACACAGGGCAAATTTTTCAGCAATTTTGTTGGCCAATGTTGCCATCAACAGGCAACCAGGTGAGACACAGGGCCCATGACCAATCTAAAGTATTTAGATAGAAATTTGTTAACTATTCTCAATGGGAAAGTGCCTAAGCATTGCTCAAAAAAGTTGCCCTGTGTATCATCACCTTATATGGGAGTGTTGCAACTCAGTTTCTCAAAGGCTCAGATCTTTAACAGCTCCGTTGCTTAGTTACGTGCATTCTGTAACCATTTAAACTGCCCCGTCAATCATCTTGTCACAGTTAACCTCATTCATATTTTGTTTATTTTAATTTCCTACCGTATTGAAGATTGGATTGATCTGCCAGTAGCGGGTCTTTCATGCCGAGAATTCTCCTCATGTGTTTGCATAATGATGCATTTTAAAGTTAATGACCAAACTTGTCTTTATAAAAGTACACAAAGTGGCTGCAGATTAAATATAACGCAAATAACATTACATAAATATTTTTTCATCAGGCTAGATACATCACGTGATGTACAAAGTGGTGGAGATGACAAATTTGGACCTGATAAAAAGTTTACCAAATAAAAAACTGTAGTTGGTGACAAAGATTTTGAAGCGTGTCACATCTGTAAACATTTATACAGCACACTTAGAACAAACTTAGAGCAAAAACATTTGAAGTCAAATGATCAGATTGCAGTCAATCACTTTAAATCCAACACACTTTGTGAAAGGCATTCAGCGCCACCTAAGGCACAGAATAAATAAATAAATACATAATTAAAACTTGACCTTCATACATCTTTCCATAGTAGTGATCATGCCAGGACAATGTAGTAAAATCATCCATTCAGCAGTTTGTCTTTATTTGAAACAAACAAACAAACAAAACAAAAAACTATATTTCTGAACAAAACATATTTTGTTAGATTTGGAAGTTGAAATTAAGTTATTTGTAGTTTTCTTACTGTTTGAAAAAATATCTTTCAAACCCTAGGCTGCACTATTTATTTCTGAAAATGCGTTTTGTATGCTTTTTTTCAGGTTTGACCACTTTGATGTCACTGTAGAGAAGTGAGTATTGATGGTAAAAGTCGTTCTGCATGTTCAGATGTCAAAAATGCATTAGTGAATCACAACACACTGAGCCAGCTAACCAATCAGAGCCCATCACGTATTTCTGAGGGAGGGGCTTCATAAAAACAGGAAGTAATCGAGGTGTTTGTCAGAGAAGGGACAGAACGGTCTGGAATAAAGGTAAATTATATGAAAAATAATGCGTTTTTAAAAAAATGAAGCATGAACACATGTTAGACTGCACCCCATAAACACATTATTTTAGAAAGCTGAGTTAAATTTCACTAGCCAAACCCAGGCCTAATTACTGCCAGACCTGTTCAAGAAATCAAGAAATCACTTAAATAGAACCTGTCTGACAAACTGAAGCATGCTTAAAGAGCAACACATCATGGCGCGTACATGTATCAGTTTGGAAAGGGTTATAAAGCCATTTTTAAGGCTTTGGAACTCCAGTGAACCACGGTCAGAGCCATTATCCACAAATGGCGAAAACTTGTGCAGTGGTGAACCTTCCCAGGAGTGGCCGGCCTACCAAAATTTCTCCAAGAGCGCAGCGACGACTCATCCAGGAGGTCATAAAAGAACTGTATGTATACACACACACACACACACATACACATATGTTGATTATTGTGTAAATTCCCATCGCTTTGGTGTTGACTTCACCACAGACATAAACAACTACCAGTTGTTAATATAATAATTACAGTACCAAATTCCCCAAATCCTTACAATATAATACTTCCCTGAAGTATGGTGACGCTACTATCACTACCTCAATCACACATGAGCACACATGTCTTAAGCATCTATACACTCTAACTGCCCTTCTCACCTACTTCTATTCCTCAGCTGCACAGCATATACCACAGACACCACTCCCAAGTTGCTCTTTGCAGGAATGAAAGTTTATTCACAGCCAGGAGCCTACTGGTCACAAAAACCAAGAGAGACTCCCTGAACAGAAGCATACATGAACATTTAAACCTTGTAGTTGAGTAAAAATCAATGTCACTTGAGTCTTCTTCACTGTCAGTGGTTATACTGATCTGGTCATTGGTTTGTCATATGTCTGTTAGCTCTACTGTTTTAAGAACTTTTTGGGTAAGTATAGATTATTTAATCATAGATACACAGTCTTTGAGCTGAGCATCCTTAGTCTGCACTTTTCTGAACATTCTGTGTTGAACATACCCTTTTGACTCCTACTGAAGCAATTACATAAAATATTTCCATCACAGTATATGTGTATATATTCCATTTTGTGTGTGTGTGTGTGTGTGTGTGTGTGTGTTATTGTTCCCTAAATAATATTTAACCTAAATAGATATTTTAATATATTTTTGTGGTGTATGACAAGCCCCCTCCCTCAGATATTTGAGTAAAATATATATGAAATTTTTAAAAATAAAAGTATTTAAGGTAAAATTACATAATAAACATTCAATGTTCAGTACTTTTTACTTTCTATATACAAGTGCATTAAAAATCTAAAATATCTGTACTTTTACTTGAGTGAAATAGAAAAGGAACACTTAGTAATTTTAGGAAATGAAAAGACTTGATGTGTGGCGACCCTTGGAATACTTGGAATTTGTGCTCTGCATTTCACCCAATCCAAGTGCACACACAGCAGTGAGAAGTGAACAAACACACACACACACACTGTGAACACACACCCGGAGCAGTGCCCGGGAAGCAGTTGGGGGTTTGGTGCCTTGCTCAAGGGTCTCACTTCAGTCGTGGCATTGAGGGTGGAAGAGAGAGCTGCTGTACATTCACTCCCTGCTTGATTTGTGTACTTCATTAAAAAATATAAAGTAAAAAAAAAAAAAAAAGATAGTGTGTTTTTATTTATTTATTTATTAAATCAGTTTTATATAGCTGAAGGAAACAGTAAATAATATGTTTTAGCATATAATACTGGCTCACGCAATTTTTTATTTAAAAAAAATGATCTCATGAAAGCACATGCTCAGTTAAGTCTGGCTCCACTCCACTATAAAATTAAAGACCAAAACTAACATATCGTGATTACAATTATTCACACCACAATTATATAATCGTTCAAATGTGCAATAAAAAAACAAAACAACAACAACCTCCATTTCCCAGGTGAAAAACAAGTGCACTTCTATAATGTACTTAAAGTGCTCTATTTTTGTGCACTAATTTTGTACTTAATATACTAAAAATGATGTATTTAAAAAATGTATTTAGCTACCACTTGTAGTACACTTGAACCCATCTTTCATACAAGAACTAAATACAATTTTTAAATACAAAGATAGTATGTTAAAAGTGCATTTTAGTTCATATTCATGGTGTCTCAAAATAGCACAGTTGAGTACACTTAGATGATCTTAAGTTGACCTTAAAAAGTACTAAAGGATAATTTTTAGTATATTAAGTACAAAATTAGTGTGTGAAAATAGAGCACTTTAAGTACAGTATGGAAGTGTACTTGTTTTTCACCTACTTTGTTCTACATGCTTAAGGTATGTGCATGTTTTTAGGTGTCTTTTTCCATTGTTTTAATTTTAGTAAAACATTATAATACTATTCATACTCTTTCTTTATTTTTATTTATTTAAAGAAGAAACCAAATATATAGTTGACATTTGAATCTTAATGCTATAGAAAAGCAATAAAAACATTTTTTATATGCATGTATGCAAGCAGTTGCTTTAAACAATGGTATAAAGCTATTCAAAACACCATTCAATGCAAATTCATAAAACAGATAGTTCCGGTCCTTGATTCTGATTGGTTGAGCCACGTCCGAAGCTGTTGTAAATTACTATACAAACATACACCTTTGTTTCTGCTTCTGTGTGTAGCTCGGCAACCACTCTGTTGCAACCACATTTTCTGAAGAACTACATTGTTTGGCAGAAGAATAATGTTTTTATTACTATCATTACATTTTATTTACTTTGTTTTATTTTGTGAAACCTTGCTATATATATGGAATAACCATTTTATTAAATCAATAAGCCCCGTGAAGCCGTGGTTTACAGTGAATTTATAACAGCTAAGGGGGTTTTAGGCATTCCTCTCTGCGTCGTGCTTAACAACTAACTTAGCTGTTATAAATTCACTGTAAACCAGTTTCTTGGGGCTTATTGCTTTATTTTATAATCGTAATTAATCATCAAAATTACAATTTCAAGGGAATAATAGACATAATCGTACAGCCCTAACTCAAACTGACAAAGCACAAAACATACAACAACTGAACCATTCAAAGTGAAGTGACACATATTAAAAAAAGTCACAGTTCAGCCTACGTGTCACTTGTAGGGAAGGAATCAATGGTATGTTGTTTTTATAGCTTCAGGCTAACAACAGACAACTTGACAACATATAACCTTTACACACGTATGTGCATGTTTGCCAGATTCAGACTCAGCTACCACATAACCACCACAGTTAAATGTTTCAGAGCATTTGTGCTAATCAAGGGGTCGTTGTCTACATATATCTGTCTGCAAAATGCATCTATCTCCAATGACAGAATGTGTTTCACTGAACAGTCAACTTTGTTTTTATATAAAAATGTAATGTCAGACATTTCAGGTAACATGCCGACAGCACACTGATCTGTGAAGTATGTACAATATGCTTTGCATCTCTTTTTTTGTTATAGAAAGAATGCAGAATGCAAAGATTCCTCTGAACCAGTCTAGTCGCATTGTTAATAGTCCATAACATTTAAAGGTACAAAATGTACATTTTTGCATGTTTTGATTGATGCTGAAATGTATAATTTGGATGTAACATTTAAAACATAAACATAATTAGGTATTTACAGCTTAAAAATGTAAATTATTTTTGAATCTTTTACATCACAGACATATTTGTATTAATGCACTTTTAGCATTTTATTGATAAACTATTTACATTTTTAGATCCCTTAATTAACCCACGCCAAAACCTAAACAACCACTTCACAGTGAATATAAAAAGACAAAATATAATAGAATGTAATATGTTTAAAAAAATGGCCATTTTAGTAGCATAGCATTAAAATGATATTTTGAGTCACTATCATATCCTTAGCATATTTCAGTAATCTGCATTTAATAAATGTGACTGAAAACATGTCATTGATGATGCAACTGATCATAATATAATCAAAATATTTATGCTGCAATTTCAATATTCACAAGGATTATTTTCTAAGTCTGTAAAGTTGTTAATATGTAAATATTAGATGTTGCCAAAACGTCAATATTTTGTCGATATGTCAATATTGTACATATCAGTGTCCATGCAAACTTAAGGAAATGTACATTAGAACAACGTTTTACATAGTAACCAGTGCTTCACATAATAACACCTTCAGTCTAATCAGCTCAAAAAAAATATTTAATAAGACTATCAAAATGATTACATAAGATTATACCAAAGTACATTTTTAAATGTCATGTTTTTACTTTTTATTTTGTACTATTGTACATTTCCTTATGGCCTCACCTTAGCAAAGGTTTAAGTGTAACTTAATTCATTTCCACTCCCAAAGAAACTCCCATGTACAACCCACAAAGAATGATTGGTTCAGATCCTCTATAAATCACCAAGCTGTCCAGATGATTTCTAAGGTTACAGAGGTAAGTATCACTTATTTTCTAAATATATAGGCTACACAACTTTCAGCAAATATTAACTTATCTAACATAACTAACCTATTGTTATATTTGCTAAGACAGAATATAACAGATGATCTGTTACAAGGAGTGGCATCTGTATCAAACACAGATCTTATACATATGGTGTTGTGTAGTGTGTGTGTGTGTGTGTGTGTGTGCGCGCGCACTTGTACAGCTATCTTTGTGAGGGCCAGTTTGAGTTTTAGACCATCAGAGTGAGGACAATCTTGTAAAGCGAAGACATTTTGGCCGGTCCTCACTTTCTGGGACCCCTTTCAAGGCCTGTTTGAGGGTGAAGACTTGGTTGTAGGGGTCAGGTTATAATTGGGTAAAGGGTAGGTTTAGGGTAAGGGTTTGGGTGAGGCACTTAGTTCTGAAGGTTATGGTTAGGGTAAGGAGCTAGAGATTGCATTGTGTCAATGTGTGTCCTCACAAAGATAGCTATACAGAGTTGTGTGTGTGTGTGTGTGTGTGTGTAAGAACAGTAAGATTTTTAATGTTTTTTTAAAGAATTCTCTTCTGCTCACCAAGCATGCATTTATTTGATCTAAAATACAGCAAAAGCAGTAATATTGTGAAATATATTTACTATTTAAAATACTTGCTTTCTATTTGAATGTATTTTAAAATGTAATTTATTCCTGTTATTTTGAAGCTTAATTTTTAGCATCATTACTCCAGTCACATGATCCTTCAGAAATCATTATAATATTCTGATTTACTGCTCAAAAAACATTTATTATTATTATGTTGAAAACAGCTGAGTGGAATTTTTTCAGGTTTCTTTAATGAATAGACAGTTCAGAAGAACACCATTTATCTGAAATAGAAATCTTTTGTAACATTATAAATGTCTTTATCATAATTTTTGATCAATTTAATGCATCCTTGTCAAATAAAAGCATAAATTTCTATCATTTATCCCATAAAAAAAATATACTGATTCCAAGCTTTTGAATTGTATAGTGTATAATGTTACAAAAGGTTTTTATATCAGATAAATGCTGATCTTTGGATCTTTCTAGTCATCAAAGAATCCTCCAAAAAAAAAAAGGTACTCAATTGTTTTAAATATTGATAATAATAATTAAAAAAAATGTTTGGTCCCACTTTACATTAGGTGGCCTTAACTACTATGTACTTACATTTAAATGAATCATTTGATACAATGCACTTATTGTGTACATACATGTTTTTACATTGTACTTATATTTTTAAAAATACCTATATGTACTTACATCTGTAATTAATTTCTGTAATTACATTTATAATTACACTGTCAACCCACCCTTAAACCTACCCATACCACCAAACCTGTCCCTAACCTTACCCCCATTTCACCTCAATAGCAGCAAAAGTGTTTTGCAATACAATATGAACACAATAAGTACATTGTACTTATTTTTTGATGTAAGTACATAGTAGTTAAGGCCACCTAATATAAAGTGTAACCAAATGTTTCTTGAGCAGCAAATCAGCATATTATGACACTGAAGACTGGAGTAATGATGCCGAAAATTTTGCTTTGATCACAGGAATAAATTACATTTCAAAATATATTCAAATAGAAAGCAATTATTTTAATTAGCAATATTACTGCTTTTGTTGTATTTTGGATCAAATTAATGCAGGCTTGGTGAGCAGAAGAGAATTCTTAAAAAAAAAAAAAACATTAAAAATCTTACTGTTCACAAACTTTTGAAGTGTATAGCCTACACACACACACACACAAACACTTTATTAGCACCCAGATGACAAATATTAATTTCACATGTTACATTCCACAATTAGGTCTATTGTTTTTAAGTGTAAGTTTTTAGTACTGGAAGCACTTTAATATTGTCTAATAACATACATTATCTTTTGTTTTCTCAGGCTCAAATTATGGCTACTAGTATTGCTTCGGAGAGTTTGATGAAATGTGGTTCATGTAATATAATTATTACATGTTATGAATGGATAAAAGAAAAATGGGATCAATTTAATAAAAAAGATAATACAATTGAAAATCATACAGTGCAAAATTACAATAATTGCAATATACAACAAACAACGATTATTCAACAATTAACAATTAATAATTATACAATATACAGAAGTAGTAAACACTCCACAATCTAAAGAGATTAAATGAATTAATAGTTTCACAATCCTGCTCCTTGCACTCCTAATGAGTTGATGAGTTAAATCGGGTGTGGTAGATAAGGTCGATAACTTAGATGAGAAGTGTTTGGAGAGAGAGTGGAGGTGGCGGGGTTGGGTTGGGAAGCCATAGAGCAGGGCCACCAGGGGCAGGATTGAGAAACTCTTTAAAACATCTACAAACATTTAACAGTAACAACAGCTCTAACACATTCTCAGAAGTAATAATACTGACCATTTTTTGTAACCTTCCGAGGAGAGATCTTGTTATGTCTTGGCCACAAAACCACGTAAGTCGTTTAAAAAAATATTGTTAAAACAACCTGCACAAGTGTTTTGTTGAATTAAATGTCACAATCTGTATGCAATTTTCAGGTGTTATATGTTGGTCTGGAGCAGGAGGAATCTTCACAAAGGTGGTGCAGGAATAGTGCTGAAAGCTTCTGGTATGGAACTAAAAGTTAGGATTATGATTTATCAGTTGTATTAGAGCTCACTGTGTATGTTAGCATGGTTTATTTCCCAATTAATCTTCCAGTGATGAGTTCTTAAAAGAACCATTATTTTCTTAGTGTGGAAAACATTTAAAAAATCTAGAGAATCTTTTTCCACAATAAAGAAACTTTTCTGCACATTGATGCCAATAAAGAACCATTATTTTTAAGAGTGTAGTAATGAGAGAGCAAAATACAATAAAACTAAACATAACTGACATGTAGCCTATAAATATAAACAAATGTCTTCAAAAATAAAATATAAAAAGCATTGCTATTTACAATGTTAATAACTTTGAAAATATCAACACTATCTGTGTGACTAAGATTGTCAAAAGGTGTTAAATTCGAAATAGAATCACTGACAAAAAGCAATTTATTTTCACTTATAATGACAGAAAGAAAAAAATAAGTGTGTAAATATCTTTACGTCTACCTCTCTTTTATGCAGACAACAACTAGAACCACCTCCAGACTGCATACATCACTGTAAGGTCAACAAACACATCTCTCTTCGTTAAGCCTCTTCAGTTTCCGGCAGTTTGAGTGCCAGAGCGGACTCAGTGGATCAGTACACAAGCAGTGCATGCAACTGAAATTGCTTACTGCAACTGGCCCACAAAGACTGCCTTGCCAAGCACAAAGTAGAGCCATCCTTAGTGCGGTTCAACTGCTGCCGACGCACCTTCCTTGCAGAAACACATCAATGTAACGGCCCCCCGGAACGCGACCATGAATGTTTGGATTTATATCAAATGGAAATAATATAGCTATATTAATCTCTCTCTCTCTCTCTCTCTCATGCCCTCTCTCAGGAAAAAGTCATCATGTGTGCGGGTGTATGCGAGAGGACAAGACGCATTGGGATCAAGAGAAATGCCTGGCTTGCCAATGTGTACACCCGAGAAAATAACTGATAAATGGTGAAAAATATGAGCATAAACTAGGGTGCCCGATACTGCGCTCCTGTACTCTTACTCATAAAAATGCCCCGATACCAAAAGCTGATACCACACAGCATGTGAACAGTCCTGTGTCCAGATAAAGAATCACCGACAACAGAACAAACAAGAATAGAGATTAAGGATGTCTATGAAGTACATGTATGTAATTAATATATATATATAGCTGCTGCAATGGTACAGCTTTAATGTGCTAATAAATTAAATATTAAGTACCATAGATAAAAAAATTTAAAAAAAATTTATAAAAATTTAAATTAAAACTGAACCGTGAAAGTAACAAAAGCTTGTAAAATATATTATATCTATTTGATAAATGAACTAAGCCAACTAATATTATACATATTCTTTTGGTTTCTGTATTTTTAAAAATTATAAATGCAATGAAAACACAGGTATTGGTTCTTGATATCGGCAAGCACCAAAAATAAAAGTAGCGTTATCGGCATTATCCTGGAAAAAGTGGTATCGGTGCATCCCTAGCATAAACTCATACATGATGAAATAATAAATGATGAGCATTGCAATGAGTCTGTGGTCATTTTTCACAACTGGCCTTTTAAAAGAGAAAAATTTTTCAAAAGGCATTTGTACTTGACACTAACACAGCTTAGGGATTAATTCTACATTTCAAAATTAATTTGATAGCATATAAATGTGCCAATATTATACATCAAATATGAAACATAAAACTTAAAAAGAGGTACAGAAATTGAAACAAAACATGTGCAACACTCCTCTGTTTCTTCATAAAGCATGTTTCAAAAAACAAATTCCATGCTAAACCACAATATCAGAAAAACAACAGGATTTGGATCTTGGTTAACTGCCTATAGGACAAAAATATTTTTTTCACATTTGTAAAATGTACAATCTTTTTGTTGGTGTTTTTGGCCAAAACAAATGGAGACAATATACAGGTGCATCTCAATAAATTAGAATGTCATGGAAAAGTTCATTTATTGCAGTAATTCAAGTAAGTCTTTGGTTCTTTTAATTGTGATGATTTTGGCTCACATTTAACAAAAACCCACCAATTCACTATCTCAACGAATTAGAATATGGTGACATGCCAATCAGCTAATCAACTCAAAACACCTGTAAAGGTTTCCTGAGCCTTCAAAATGGTCTCTCAGTTTGGTTCACTAGGCTATACAATCATGGGGAAGACTGCTGATCTGACAGTTGTCCAGAAGACAATCATTGACACCCTTCATAAGGAAGGTAAGCCACAAACATTCATTGCCAAAGAAGCTGGCTGTTCACAGAGTGCTGTATCCGAGCATGTTAACAGAAAGTTGAGTGGAAGGAAAAAGTGTGCAAGAAAAAGATGCACAACCAACCGAGAGAACTGCAGCCTTATGAGGACTGTCAAGCAAAATCGATTCAAGAATTTGGGTGAACTTCACAAGGAATGGACTGAGGCTGGGGTCAAGGCATCAAGAGCCACCACACACAGACGTGTCAAGGAATTTGGCTACAGTTGTCGTATTCCTCTTGTTAAGCCACTCCTGAACCAGAGACAACGTCAGAGGCGTCTTACCTGGGCTAAAGAGAAGAAGAACTGGACTGTTGCCCAGTGGTCCAAAGTCCCCTTTTCAGATGAGAGCAAGTTTTGTATTTCATTTGGAAACCAAGGTCCTAGAGTCTGGAGGAAGGGTGGAGAAGCTCATAGCCCAAGTTGCTTGAAGTCCAGAGTTAAGTTTCCACAGTCTGTGATGATTTGGGGTGCAATGTCATCTGCTGGTGTTGGTCCATTGTGTTTTTTGAAAACCAAAGTCACTGCACCCGTTTACCAAGAAATTTTGGAGCTTCCTTCTGCTGACCAGCTTTTTAAAGATGCTGATTTTTATTTTCTAGCAGGATTTGGCATCTGCCCACACTGCCAAAAGCACCAAAACTTGGTTAAATTACCATGGTGTTGGTGTGCTTGACTGGCCAGCAATCTCACCAGACCTGAACCCCATAGAGAATCTACAGTATGGGGTATTGTCAAGAGGAAAATGAGAAACAAGAGACCAAAAAATGCAGATGAGCTGAAGGCCACTGTCAAAGAAACCTGGGCTTCCATACCACCTCAGCAGTGCCACAAACTGATCACCTCCATGCCACGCCGAATTGAGGCAGTAATTAAAGCAAAAGGAACCCCTACCAAGTATTGAGTACATATACAGTAAATGAACATACTTTCCAGAAGGCCAACAATTCACTAAAAAAAATTTTTTTATTGGTCTTATGAAGTATTCTAATTTGCTGAGATAGTGAATTGGTGGGTTTTTGTTAAATGTGAGCCAAAATCATCCCAATTAAAAGAACCAAAAACTTAAACTACTTCAGTCTGTGTGCAATGAATTTATTTAATACACGAGTTTCACAATTTGAGTTGAATTACTGAAATAAATGAACTTTTCCACGACATTCTAATTTATTGAGATGCACCTGTAGGTCTACACCAGGGTTCCTCAAATCTTACCCTGGAGGGCCAATCCACTGCAGAGTTTAGCTCCAACCCTGATCAAACTCGCCTGTCTGTGATTTTTCTAATGATCCTGAAGACACTGATTAGCATGTTCAGGTGTGTTTGATTAGGGTTACAGCTGAACTCTGCAGGAAAGTGGATCCCTGGTCTACACAATAGTGATGGGAAGTGAGGATCATTTTACTGACTCAGACCTTTGAGTCTTGTTCAGCAAAATGAACGAATCTTTTTTCGAGTCATTTCGTTCATTTTAGCTAAATACAATTAAAATGTTACGTGCTACTTCCCTAACACATCTACTACGTATGCAAACGTTGATCACACTGCAAACAATACAAAACTATAATGGTATAATAAATAGAAAAGATTAATTCATTGTTTACCTAGGTCTTTAGTCTATGAATAGCTCACCTCACCTCTTATCTGACAAGTCTTCGGGTTTGAGTTGTTCGTTCATCACGTGACAGCCCCATAAACTTAACCAATGCAGTCTGAGCCGGAAAGAGAATTGATTAGTTCATCTCCTGAGTCTTTCGAGTTGTTCGTTCTTTTGTCATGTGACGTGACAGCATTGGATAGATAAATTAATTTACAACCTTCCTTACAAACGGGTGCATAATTAGTTGAGTCAAGTCAAAGTTTATTTCTATAGCACGTTTAAAAGCAACAGAGTTGCACCAAAGTGCTGTACAACAGATACAAATACAATACAGCAAATACAGTATATAACATCATATGAAAATTAAAAACAGAAAACAGAATCTAAGCCAAATTGGCAACAGAGCCTTAAGCAGGCATTATTCAAAAGCCAGGGAGAACAAATAAGATTTGAGAGCAGACTTAAAACTAGCTAGTGAAGAAGCGAGTCTCACGTTTACAGGCAGACTATTCCAAAGTTTCGGGGCGGTAGTTGAAAAAGCCCGGCCACCCTTGGTTTTACAGCGACAACGAGGGACCGTTAAGAGAAACTGATTACTGGACCTAAGAGCTCTTTGAGGAGAGTAAGCAATCAGAAGGTCACTGATATATTTTGGTGCAAGGCCCGCTAACGCCTTGTACACAAAAACAGCTATTTTAAAATCGATTCTGAACTTTACACAAAGCCAATGTAAAGATGCTAAGATTGGAGAAATGTGATCCTTCTTTCTTGTTCCAGTAAGAAGCCTCGCTGCAGCATTCTGGACGATTTGTAAATTACATAAATTACAATTTGTCCACAATAAAGGGAATTACAGTAGTCCAGGTGAGATGTTATGAAAGCATGTATTACAGTCTCCAAGTCTTTATGAGGCAACAACTGTTTCAACTTAGCAATGGATCTAAGATGGAAAAAGCTGCCCTTTACCACTGTACTAATTTGTTTATCGAAGTTGAGAAACAAATCAAATGTAACCCCAAGATTTCTTACATAGGGTTGAACACTAGCGGAAAGGGATCCTAAATTAAAATCGGATGAAGTTCTAGAGTGTCCTAAAATCAAAATTTAACTTTTACTTTCGTTTAACTGTAGAAAATTATCAGCCATCCAACCTTTTATCTCCTCAAGACATCCAGAGAGCCACCGCCGTCAGTTTTTGCTGGAAGATAAAACTGTGTATCGTCAGCATAACAGTGGTAGGAGATCTTATATTTCTTAAAAATGGTACCCAAAGGAAGCATGTATAGTGAAAAAAGAAGAGGGCCTAAGATGGAACCTTGGGGCACGCCACATAACAAAGGAGCCAATGAAGAAGAAAACTTCCCAATACTCACTGAGAAGGTTCTATCTTTTAAGATAAGAGGCCAACCACTGCTGAGCGACACCCTGAATACCCACCAACTTTTCCAGCTGCTGTAACAGAATACTATGATCAATTGTGTCGAATGCCGCACTAAGATTCAACAAAACAAGTACCGCATAAGAACCAGTGTCATGAACTTGCAGAAGGTCATTGCTGACTTTTAGCAATGCAGTTTCAGTGCTGTGTAGTGATCTAAAACCCGACTGGAAAGTGTCCAGAACACTGGACTTACTAATGTAGGAATCCAACTGACTGTAGACAACTCTCTTTAACAGTTTTGAGATAAAAGGTCATTTGGAAATAGGCCTGAAATTACTGAAAATAGAATGGTCAAGATGAGGTTTCTTTAGCAGAGGATGAACTATAGAATGTAGGTACAACTCCACTTTCCAAAGAGTTATTAATGATAGCTGTTACAGCTGGACTCAAGGTTGCTTCCTTAAATAGACGAGCCGGAATAACATCAGACTCACAGCTAGCTGTGCAGAGGAAATGGGGTGAAAACAGGTTAACAACTCTGTAGGTGAACAGCTCAATGGAGGATCAAATATTGATGGCTTAATAGAAGCTCTGATATCCAGTACTTTATTGTCAAAAAAATTTAAAAAGTTCTCACAGTTATTATTATTATTTACTCTTACAGTTACGTGTTGTGTTTCTGGTCTCAAATCTTAGCTTTTTATTTATTACAGTTTATAAATGTGTGAATTTCTGTCATGACGGTTCTTTCCCATAATACTGAATGTGGTAACAAATGTAATAAACTAAAGAGTTGGTTATTATTATTATTATTATTAAGTCTTTTTCCCTCAGACTGCATAGGTTTAGCTTATGAGGCTGGCATGTGATGTACAAACTACTCAAACCCGAAGACTAGAGAGATGAACTAATCAATTCTCTTTCCAGCTCAAACTGCATAGATTATGCGTATGGGGCTGTTAGGTGTTGAACGAACGACTCGAAAAACCCAAAGACTCAAAACAGGTGAATTAATTCAGTGCAGAACCTATAGGATATTGTGCATGCGCGACTGAACGAATCATTACCCAAGACGACTCGTTCTTCCCGAGTCACATTAAAGATTTGTTCAAAATGAACGAATCGTTCAAGAACGACCCATTACTACGTACACAACATAATAGGTGCGTTCCAGATGCACTACACTAGCCTGCCACCGGCTGGCGAGAGCAGCCACTTGCAGTCGGGGCGGAATTCAAAGTGGAGACGTCAAGTCGGACACTTTCTGCTCCCGGTAGTGATGCTCTCATGGTGTTTGCAGTCTTATCACAGATAAAGTGAATTAAATGCAGTATTTGTCAAATACACAGAAACGTTTTTATGAGCAACAGAAACACTTTTTATATACAACAGCGTCATCTGTCCAGGAATAAAGTTCAGCATAAACATGTAGGATATTAAATACCAATAAAGTGGGGGTATGCTTTTATCAGTGTTTTTGATATGACTCAAGATAACAGTGTGACTACACTTAAAAAGCTTTTACCGTTATAAAAACAGTATGACATGACAAGCACGAGGTGTGTTGTGTGTTTATTCTAACAATTCAATTCCAATAATGCTCACAAATCTGTTTTTTTAACAGTAAAAGCATTTTTGTGTAGTCGCAATGTTATATTGAAACACGTTTATCAATAAAACACTGATAAAAGCATATATACCCCCACTTTATTGGTATTTAAATAGTATATATTAATGTTGAACATTATTCATGAACAGATGGCGCTGTATCAGTGTTAATTTTGGCAGGCATTTTTGATTTAGTCTTAGTCTTTGTCTTGAGACGAAAATGCTTAATAGTCTTAGTCACATTTTAGTCATTTGAGTCATTCATAGTTTTAGTCTAGTTTTAGTCGACGAAAATTCATTGTATTTTTGTCAACTTTTAGTCATTACTTTTAGTCAAAGTGCCGTTAACAACATTTATTTTGGTAGCTATTTTATATGTAGTATTCAAACAAAAATAGGCTTCAATTCTTCTCTCTTTAGACCAAATCAATTAAGCTTACGAGAAATTTGAATCAAGGATTGAAAAACTGGAATAAATTTTCATTTTTTTTGGTAGAGATACAAATTAAACTCATTTTTCAGAAACAGTAGTTTTACTTAATTATACATTTATTTAACATCTTTTGTTGGTTAACATTTATGACACGGATAGGAATGCTGTCCCTTTGAGATGGAAGGCATGCATGTAATACTGAAACACATTCAGTTTTCACCCACCTGTTTACGCTCACTTAAGCCATAACTGACTGTATTTATGTGAGATACTTTACACAATAGACATCTGAACTGCTGTGTGTGTATTTGATCACGCGCTGTATGAGAACTGAAGAAGTGGAGCGTGTGCGAGAGAGAGCGCTTCTATCAGAGTGATTCCGCCTATCCCGCCGTAACTAACTTTAAGTTAATCGACAACGAACTGTGACTCCCGGGAAAAACGGGACGTCTGGTCACTCTATCCCTAAAAAAAAACAACAACCCTTCAGGTGCTGAGGCCATTGTTTCAGATCGCTAGTTCGCGTTTTGGTAGCCTATCCGTCCGCTGCGGCTGCCATACTGAGACGCCCCTCATCTGATTGCAATCCAATGACACAGATGCACATTTTGAAAGACAAGACAGGTAACTTAGCCTATAGGATGTATTTTGACTGTCCGGTAGTCCTCAAATAACATTTTATTCCCGTCTCGTCTTGTTAATGAAGACGCTGCATAAATTTCATCATAGTTTTTATCATCAGATATTAATTTTAGCTAGTCAATGTCTGGTCTTAGTCACAGAAAAAAGGTTCGTTGACGAATATTTTTCGTCTTCCTCTTCGTAGACGAAATTAACACTGCGCTGCAGTATATAAAACGTGTTTCAGTTGCTCATGAAAACGTTTCTGTGAATTTGAAAAATATAGCATTTAATTTACTTCATCTGTGATAAGAGCATGCAAACACCGTGAGAGCGTCACTACTGGGAGCAGAAAGTGTCCGACTTGACATCTCTATTTTTAATTCCTCCCCGACTGCAAGTGGCTGCTCTCGCCAGACGGTGGCAGGCTAGTGTAGTGCATCTGAACGCACCTACTATGAATGGTGAATTTAAACATGATAGCAATGAGTGATTTCAGAGGAACCCATTGCTCTTCACATTTATTTACACATCTGATTCATGCAGGACCGAAGTTGAAAACCTTGAATTAAGCAAAATCATATATGAATTTTATCAGAGCAAAGTTTATTTCCAACCTGCTTCAGCACACCTGCGTGTGAATATATATATATATATATATATATATATATATTTTTTTTTTTTTGCCGTTTCAAGTGGGTTTGATTAAAGATTAGAGCTAAAGTCTGCAGGACAGTGGGTCCCAAGGAGCAAAGTTAAAGTGCTCTGAATTATATTATTATATAAGCAATATGACAACCAGATTGCCTCACTTTCTTAGCCAAAAATGTCTGCTGACCAAATATTGTCCATAAGATGAAGACAAATGCACACTATACAAAATAAAAGCCTGTGGTGTGGTTTCATAAGGCTTGTTTGAGATGCGCCTCGCCTCGACTGAAATGTATGCGAGAGTAGGCGGCTGCAGTGAGGGGAGGAGTGAAATAAGCTCAGTCAAGACGGACAGTTCTGCCCTCTCGAAGTGGAACAGATACTGAGATCAAAGGCAAATTTCGCGTTATTCTCACTCATGTGCTGTGCTGCTGATAAACATGATATAATTCCAGTTCTGTTGCTTTTATATGAATATAAAAATGATGAACAAGACACTCAAAGTGCTTGCTATTTAATTCCATACAAAAGACGTATTTATCATTCATTTTTATTTTAATTCAAACATGCATTTTAGATTTTTATAGAAACTATGACAACAATCACATATCTCACACAGATATCGCACTATAGTGTTTGGGAATATTCATTCACAATTTAAATAGCCTACATAATAGCATGAAATCAGATTAAAAAAATAAAACATTTTAGAAAAGAACGCAGCATCACGGTTGTCTGAACCAATGAGCACTAAGCTGTGTCGTCAGTCAGTCGTTTCCCATCATGCTTTTGGTCAGCGCAGTCAGTGGAGAGCAACTGCGCGCGACCATAGACATAAGGCTTGTTTGAGATGAACCAAATCTGCGCAGAACCGATCACCGGTGATCACCGCGAGATGCATGCCGGTTAGAAAAGTGTCCGAGTTACGTCCGCCTTGCTCTGATGTTATGCTGACGAGTGCCAAAAAGCTCTCGCGACAGCGAGGCGGCTGTGTCAGATTGAGCAGTCGCGCGCAGTTGCTCTCCACCGACTGCGCTGACTAAAAGCATGATGGGAAACGACTGACTGACGACACAGCTTAATGCTTATTGGCTGAGAATGTCAACTAATACATTTTCTCTTAATTCTAAGAATTAGATTATCTATTTATTTAGATTTACATGCGAACAAAACAAAAACAAAACACACCTATGTGAAATAAGACATAATAAAAGTGAATATTCCAAGTTATAAGTTAATAATTAGGACATGCGTTTATTTTCTTTCATTTCATTTTTTTCTTAATTAGAAATCTTGTTTGTTGTCATTTTCACTTTATTCTATTGTATGTTTGTGTGAATTTTGTAGATTGTAATTTTCGTGCAACATTCCATGAAATAAATCAATCCATTAAAACATACATGCATTGCACACATACATATATCTAATGGGACTGTTTTGCCATTATTAAGTGTCAGAGTCTGGCTTAAAACAAAGGAAGAAATTCTGAAGAATGTTTGCTACAAAACAGTTTTTGGGCAGCTTTACTTGCATAGTATGGAAAAAGACTATGGACGTGAATGGTGCCAGTAACCTGCTTGGTTACAAACATTCTTCTAAATTTCCTCTTTGTGTTCAGCAGAACAAAGGAATTGATGCAGGTTCAGATCAACCTGAAGGTAAGTACATGATGACAGAACTTTCATCTTTGGGTGGCCTACATCCCTTAAATAGGCTAAACATCATTAGGTTAATCAGTTATGCCATTTCCAATTCTGAACTGTTTAATTAGGGATAACAATGTACATTTAGTGCACCATCTGTGTACTCATTTGCCATTATGGTTTTCATTATAAAAGTCATCCACAAAGCTAACAATTGCAACAAGATGGAGAATGTGTTAGTAACACTAACAGACTCCCAAGGAGCAATAACCCTAACAGTCAGCAAAGAAATTGCTGAGAAAATAAAGGATGGTAAGTAAGAAAATATTGATGGTTTGGTGTTATTAATTTGATTTTATTGTTATTGATTGCAATTTTTACAGATAAAAAATATGCAGCATATATAATGCAACAAGTGAGATCTGCAGCACAGAATCACGGTGAGGTATTTGTTAACCACATTCATCAAATGATCAAAAATATTATTTTTTTTAAAAATTGATTTCCTTGGCAGTTATAACCCATTGTCCAGCATCTTTGTCCAAGTGTCCCACTCCAGTGATTACTCCTCATCCAGCATCACTTGTCGAGTGTTCTGTTGAAACAACGGAAATAAATCTCACTCAACAAGCCTCGCAAACACACAATCCTCAATCCCCATCCAAGCAGTTAGAATGTCAAGAAACCCAACAAGGTATGTATCATTTCAAAGTGCACTATCCAATATCTATACAAAGTTTCTCACAATTATTAACGGTTGTTTTCATAGAATTCACACACAAGACCACACTGCTGCTGCTTGACCTCACACAAAAGTACCTGCATCTGTATTACAAAAATAAAATTGCATTCTACAAAAAGCTTGAGCAAGCTTTTAAAGAAAAAGGTTACAGCATCAGTAATGACAAATTGAGAAAAAAAAATTGGCAACATGATAACTACCTACAAAAGGGCTAAAGTCCGGTGTCGAGCAACAGGAGAGGGAAAAGTAACTTGGGAGTATTACAAGGTTGGCATGCTTTATGTATGGCAGTTACTGCAGAATCACTGGGTTTACATTTAAAATATTTAAAATTAATTTATATTTAGATTGTTTCACATGTTTTCTCACAGCAAATGGAAGACTTATTTGGGAAATGTGGAGTTGGGAGTGCACCATCAGGCACAATATGCTCAACTCCTCTGTTCAACACTACCTCATCCCAGACTACAGCTCCGCAGCCCTCAACCGTACCGGCATCAAGCTCCCAAGAACAGCCTCTCCTAGAAGAGCAACCAGGTCCCTCCACTGATCTCCCCTCCACAGAAACGCACAGAAGGAGACAAATAAGATCAACATTCTATGATGTTTTTGAGACACATTCAGAAAGGAGAACAGCTGCTTTAGAGTCACTAGTGCGGCCCGACTTGGAGCACGGAAGAAGGCTTAAAGAGAAACGTAGAAGGGTGTTTGAAAAGAAAACTCTAACCTGCCTTGGACAAATAATTGAACAGCTCAAAAAAATCAGTAAATCCCAAGAAATGATAATAGATCTGTTAAAAAATAAAGTATAACTATATACAGTCCATTCCTATGCGTATCATTTTTATTGGTCATCACACATCATTCTTATAGTGGGTTTTTAAGTTATTTTCCAAAATAATACCAACAATAATAATAATAACATCACAAAACATTCCTCCCCAGACAGGGGATATTGGTTGACTAGTATAATACTACATCATTCATTAGATTTTTTTAACTGCTTAATATCATCCTGTACAATCCCATCCACCAGCTCACAAAACAGTAAAATAAAAAAGCTTTGTGCAAAAGAAAATGTGTTTAAGGCAAGGGTTGAAGGTAGAATGTCAATGTAATGTCTACAGGCGGCCACAGATTGTATCTCTATAATGTGATGCATCATTGTGAATGTGGCCTTCTGGTGGATATGGTTCATCCTCCATATCATCTGTCTGCTCATTCTCATCTATGTGGTCACTGGATTCCAGGCACATGTTGTGAAGAATGCAACAGGCTGTGACTGCGGAAGAAATGTTCTTCAAATCTTTCATGTGCAGACATTTCAGTCTCCTGAATTTTGTTTTTAATATACCGAATGTGTGCTCAATTACTACACGAGCAGAATTCAGTTTCTTATTAAACCGTCTGTCTGACAGTCAAGTGGCCATTGTCCCTGTATGGCTTCATTAGCTGAAGCAAAAGAGGGTATGCAGAGTCTCCAATAATATGCATGCCTTCTGGAACCAGGGAATGCGGATCTTCCTCAAGAAGGTGCCCTACATCTGACAAACGAAATGCCCTTGAATCATGCCAGCTACCAGGGTGACCCACACTGACATGACAGAAACGCCGCTGACTGTCACAGAATCCTGTAAGAATAATAGAATAGAATTGTTTCCTATTGATATAGACCACAGGATTCTCACAGTGTGGTTTTACAATAGGAATATGGCATCCATCAACCGCACAGACAGTGTTAGGAAACCCAGCTGTTTTGAATCCTAACTGGGACATGTGCAGGGCTTCTCCTCTGGGCCAAGAGATGTAGTGTGACAAATGACTTCTTACAAGAGAACAGAACTCGTGCAGGTGTTTTGAAACTGTGGATTTGGTTAAGTTAAATCTGTCTGCCACTCCTCTATAGGACTCTTGGTTGGAAAGAGTCCATAGAGAGGCAAGTATACTGTTTGTCAGTGGTACCTTGGTCTGCTGTGTATTCATATAGAAAGGGCCAAGTGTATTGATAAGCTCCTGCATTAGGAATAGAAAAATATGATTCATATAATAAAAACATGGAAACATGATTATATTTCATATACAACAGCACAAGAGTTGAAACTAACGAGGACTTAAGCCAAAAATGTAATTATTTTAGACATACAAGCTATGTCCCCATAGTACATTTCTGTGTTTTCTTTTTATGTATAATTTTATGCATTTTATAACATTATACTGTATATCTATAGTTTTATGTACTTGCTGTGTATTTGTTTGCTTGGGGATGTAGGCCAAGCAAACAAAAACATTGCTTGGGGAAGAATCCCCAAAATTGGCCAAGCTAAAATTTATTCTAAATTGGATAATGAAAAAAAAAAAATAATAATAATAATAATTATATATATATATATATATATATATATATATATATATATATATATATATATAAATTATACTGTACAGTGTACACACATATATATATATATATACACATATATATATATATATATATATATATAGCACTGTACAGCATATTACTTACATGATGTACTTCTTGCTTCTCACCCCATGTACCTACATACCTCCACATGCCCTCTAGAAAGTCTGAAATGACTCTGAAACTCAGAGTGACTGTACAAATGGACCACTTGCTCAATAAAATGACGAATTTTAGGGACATTCCTAGCAAAAGGACAAACATTTGTTATGACCTCTGTCTCTCAAAAGCAACTTGCTATTTACTTAATTTACGATTTTATAATAAAATCCTTGAAAACTTTCTTATGTGTAAAGCTGTTTATTTTTACATCATTTGACATTACCTTCGGTGATTATCATTATGACCATCTTCATGTAAAAACAGTGGTATTTCGATTGCATCCACTTCATCTGCGATAAAAAACGCAAACGCGAACGCGATCTCCTCCATTGCTGACGTTTGCAGGCGACAAAACAGCGAGATTCAGGAAGTGTCCGACTTCTAAGGTCTTTTTTGACCCCTCCCCTTACTGCAGCTTACTGCATCTCAAACAAGCCTATATTTATTATGTCTATGCGCGCGACTGCTCAATCCGACACAGCCGCCTCGCAGTCGCGAGAGTATTCTGGCACACGTCAGCATGACATCAGAGCAAAGCGGACGTAACTCGGACACTTTTCTAACCGGCATGCATCTCGCGGTGATCACCAGTGATCGTTTCTGCGCAGATTTTTCTCATCTCAAACAAGCCTATAGACAGGGCTCATATTAAGCCAGGAGTAGGCCTTAGTTAAATTAGGACATTTAAATAGCTTCATAAATGTGCCATATGTAACTTTATTCTCAAGGTTGATTGTAGGGCAGAAAAATATTTCTGGTGTACAGTTTGAGACAAAACAGTGGCACTAACATTTTAAAGTCAGTACAAGTTGCTTTTAGTTAGGACAGCTCAAATGTGCACTTTAGTCTAAATAATACAGTTTTATCTGGATAAGAGAGGGGATTAATACTTGGAGAAGACAAAAGGATTTAAAACTTGTTTTAATAGCTGAGTAAAAACATGTCTTATGCTTAGTAATGCAAACTCAACATTAAGCATTTAAATAACTTCAATGTTAAATCGTTTAAAAACAATGACCTATTTTAACTAAAAGTTTAAGGTTAAATATTTTTTTAAATACAGGATTACTACTTTTATTGAGCAAGGACACATTAAATTGATAACATTTTCAGTCAATGTTACAAAAGATTTCAATTTCAAATAAATGCTGCTCTTTTGAACTTTCTAATTCAAAGTTTCCACAAAAAAAAAAAAATATATTAAACAGCACAAACTTTTTTCAATGTTGTTGATAAAAAAATTATATTTCTTGAGCATCAAAATGGCATATTAGATTGATTTCTGGAGGATCATTTGACACTGAAGACTGGAGTAATGATGATGAAAACTCAGTTTTGCCATCACAGGAGTAAAATTACATTTTCATGATCATTACCTTTCTGGACCTTGAACGTGGTAGTTATGTTGTTGGCTATAAAGGGTCAGAAAGAGAGCTCTCGGATTTCATCAAAAATATCTGAACTTGTGTTCCGAAGATGAACGAAGGTCTTACGGGTTTGGAACGACATTAGAATAATTAATGACAGAATTTTCATTTTTGGGTGAACTATCCCTTTAACTCTGCCATTATGAACCCTTTTTTAGTCATTTCTAAGCTGTATATTAGCTATTCTGAGCACTATCCTGGTTACCTGTGTCAAAGTCTCTTTAAGACAAGTCATGTCACTCGGCGGCCATCTTTGAAACACCTCTCGGGCATCCAAGTGCAGGTCCTATCTCTTTGAATGGGGAAACATCAAATTCTCCAAAACTGTTCACTAAGCTTACGATTAAATTTCATATTTGAAATCACCAAAGAAATCTGACAACAACTGTATCATAAATGTTGTTTATTTTGCTCAAATAGCACTATAAGAAGCTTATTTTTCAGGCTAGACCAGCCAGTGCGCATGCGCAGTCCTTAGCACATGTCTCAGAGCACTACCTGTTTCTATAGCAACCGGGACTTCCAACTGCAGTTGCAGTGACGCGCTGACTTTACCGATTAGTGATTGGCTCTTTCATTCAGAAGGCGGGGCTTCCTGCGATTGAGCGGCCATATTGAGCGTTGCATTTTTCCCCATTCAAAACTATACGAGTGACATGTCTTGGGTATTCTATAGTCTTTGCCTGTGTTCATGTTGTTGTTGTTGTGTGTGTGTGTGTGTTTTAATTTCCTTCCTGGTCTCTTAGAGAGCCGGTCGGCCCTATACGCTCACTAGGCAAGTTGCGTAGGCCCCCTGTAAATTACACAAGGCTCCACCTCCCCTTCATGTCAAAGTGGCGCAGCACTTTCAATCTGCTGCAGAGACGAGGAAAAACAGGAAAGAAAGTGAGCAAGATAAGGGTAAGTGATGGATTTTATAAAGCTGATGCTGAAATGGTGGCTGCTGCATTGTTTCGTCAAATTAATGCGACATTTCATGGGAGCTTTGAAGATGCTGTGTTGTGCACAGTCATATCGTGGGCACTTCAAAAGACCTGAATAATTCGAGATACCTTATTATCTGAATTGTTTAGATTTTTAGAACATATATTAGCTTATTTATATATTTATATTAGTGACCAGTTAAACTTGACAGCACTGCATGAAAATTCAGTCTGATTTTCACATTGATGTGGAAGAAAACAAAATGCAGACGGGCTGAATAAAAATGCAAGTTCATTCTCTAACAGAAGGTGGCACTTATGGAAGCGCCGAAATACAGCAGTTACCATGGTTACCCCTCTACACAAAGCAGCAACTTTCCATGTCTACTTGCTTATTACAGAAAAGAAAGGAAGTCAAAACAGTATTTACATGTTTTCATTTACATGTTTGTTTGAACATATATATTTTTGCTTTTAATCTGGATTTAAACAAGCCAGTCTAGAAAAGAGATTATTATGAACAATAATAATTAAACAATAATCATTTAAAATATAGCTGCAAGCAGCGATTACCGGGGTTCAAGCATTTTAAGGCCTAAGGTGGTATGCTTTTAGGGTCTAGGCCAACCTGGATGTATAGCTGACAGTGAAACACATCAAAAATGGACAATAGGCTCACAGAAACACACACACACACACACAAATAAATAGAAATAAAATAAACTATCATATTAATAATCATTAAGCTTACTTACACACACACACACACACACACACACACACACACACACACAGAGAGAGAGACACTCATACACGGACATACATGCACACGTATTTTGTTGCAGATATAGATATTTGAAATAAATGACAGGTGACAATATTTTTTGCAAGTCTTCTCTTTTTAAGAGTTTATATCGCCATTTTTATGCTTCTCTGTGATCATAATATGGCAAAATTGTAAAAACTGATATATCTGTATGAACAAAATGGTAAACTTGAATTAAATGTGATTTTAAATGTTATAACAGTGATTTTATAATATCTCTATAAAAAAACCTATGAACACTACTGTTTTAGAGTTTAATAAGCCCATTAGTGGTCTTCTGCTGCCATCTAGTGGTTATAAATAGCAATTTCTCATACAACACTGTGTTTATAACCTTTATAACTATTATAGTGTTATTTTTTGCATGCTTGTTTAGAATGAAATTATGCATTATTTTACACAGTTTGTGGGTTTTGTTTTAGTATTAATAGGCCTTTGGGTACACTATGTAAATAACATATTATAAAATGACCAGTTTATAGTTGTCCAAATGCAAATGTTCAAAATTGTTTTGATAATTATTGACCTAGAGAGTCTAGAGAACAGTACTGCACTGATTTGATTGATTTTGAGTTAAAAACTAAAGGCTACTTGAAAAAAGCATGCTTTTTAAAATAATCTCAAATATTTAAAGAACAGTTTTATTGACAGCAGTGATCCTAGAGGCAAAGTTGATCAGAATGAGAAGATTCTATAATGTCTATAGTACCATATTAAACTGTAAAATGACTGTAAAACACATAATTTACAATTCAGATACAAGTTTTCACAAAAACAAAAAGTTTTGTAAAATTATAAACTTTACATTTCAGCCTTTAAACAATTTTTAAGAAAATGGATAAGTCAGAAGTATTAATAATATTGATTTTAACAATTATTATCAATAAATTATTATATAAATTAAATAACATGAATTAGGGGTGTGCAAAATTGGCAAAAAAATTATATCTTGATATTTTCTGGGATTATATCAATAATGATAATTAGACGATATTTTGCTGAGTGTGTTATTGTGCTGATATCTAAAAGATTACCGTGGACAGCTGACTCCTGAATTTTTTTTAAATTTTTTTTATATTCTTCATATTCTGTGTGGTCAGTTCACAGCAGCAATAGAAATGAATCTTTTCCAACAAGTTTTATGGGCATTTTTACCTTCAAGCCATTTTTTTCTAAAAGTGTGCATCATCTTTTGAGTCAAATTCTTGCATTTGGGTTGTTACCAAGCAAATGAAATCAGTATCAACAAAATGTATCTTTGCAATGCATATGAAGAGGCATTTAGATGTATTTACACACTGTTTAATGCAGCTCGGTAGGACACAGAATGCTAAACTGCAGTTACAAATGCATAAATAATGTTTTGATATTTGAAACATAAAATGTTGAAAACTGATGTTTGAAATTATTTTACAAAAATGAAGATACTTTAAATGTGAAATTAAAACGGCCGTGGCCGTGGCAGTAAGTCAGTGTTAATAAGTGAGTCATTGCGTTTGAACCGAATCATTTAAACGGTTGATTCATTCAGGAACGAAACACCGTCACGTTTACTCAGAGACGCAAATCAGCTCTGTGGCTGTGTTTGGAATTATTTTTGTTGGAGAAATAGAGCAAAAGCAGGAAATATGGTGTCTAAAACGTAAGTCTCTTAATATTAACTTCTTGTTTATTGAACTGTTGTATAAAATCAATATTACATTTGTAATCATGCTGATTTTTGGACGAAAAAAAATGGCACTCTTCGTGTGATATTAACTATATGAAATGGTATAAAAATAGGCTATACATTTTCTGCGCCCATATCTTAAATTATGTGAGCATTCTAAATGTATTTTAATAGACTGAATCGTGCAGTGAAACTCGTACACTATTTAACCTGTTAACTGATTCATTCTCTGCCAGCAGGTGTCGCCTTTGGCTGAAATATAACGGTTTTCCCGGTATAGACAGAACACGAAATGAAATCATAGCCTTTTGAAGTTTAATCGTCATATTCAGCCATATCGCAATTCTGGTCTTTCCGTCTCCAAATTTAAAACCTCTTGAAATCATAATTAAGACTTTCTTGTACAATTTAAGACTTTTTAAGGCCTTAAATTTGATACAACTACATTTAAGACTTTTTAAGACCCCGCGGAAACCCTGGTTTAAACACATCCAAAATGGAGAATAGGCTCACAGACACACAACATACACACACACACACACACACACTGACATTAAATGATTTAACTAGTATATTAATACTCTATAAGCATATTTACACACACACAGACATACATGCATTGCACACACATTTTGTTGCAGAGATATATATTTGAAATAAATTATAAGTGACAATACTTATTGCAAGTCTTCTCTTTTTAAGAGTTTATGTCATTTTCAGGTTTTACTGTAATCATAATCTGGCATAATTGTAAAAACTGATGTCTCTATGAACAAAATGGTAAACTTTGACTAAATGTGATTTCAAATGTTATAACAGTGATTTTATAATATCTAAGCATGAATCCATCAAACCTATGAACAGTACCGTTTAAGTTATTTCAGTGATTCTCAAACCTCTCCATGAAGTACCCCCAGCACTGCACATTTTGTATGTCTCCCTGTATTTGATAAACCCACTTCAGGTCTTGTAGTCTCCACTAATGAGCTGATGAGTTGAATCAGGTGTGAAAGATTAGGGAGACATACAAAATGTGCAGGGCTGGGGGTACTCCAGGACAGGTTTGAGAGAATCACTAGGTGCGTTTACATGTACACTTTTTTGTCATTCCGATTAAAATCATTCCGATTGAAAGATTCGATGAACTGTTTACATGAGACGTTATCTAATCCGATATGGTGTTTACATGTGCCTGTGCTTTCGATTTTAGAATATGCTAATAGCCTACACTGACAACAAAAACAAGTCACCAGAGGAAAAAACGCCCATATTTACGTTAATATTTTTAATATCTGTTTGCACTTGCTTAGAATAAACGGTTAATATTTGAATCCCTTGCGTTCATTCGAGCGCTCAGTCATATGGCCAGAACGCGATCATAGAAATCATATGTCCCTCTGTAATGCAGCTGAGATTAATTGTACTCTGATACTACAAAGTTTTACTGTACTTAAATAGAACAAATACGCGATTTCTTACCAAGAGTTGCTGAACAATGAATCAAAGGAGCATTGCTTTATCACAATCGTGTTTCGTACAACATTCATGGCGTGAGCACGTAAATTCAAGCAGATCGGAAATTATGAATCTGTCATCTATACAAATACAAATGACAAAGGCAACTTTTGGTCAAGTTGTTTATTTTCATTGAGCTACTTTCACTATCATCACTGTGTTGTTTCTAAGCTGAAAAGCAGAAAATTGCGCTTCATTTCAGATCTGTTTTTCACTCCGGACATGAGAGCAGATAGTCCGTCACACACCAAGCGTTCTCCTTTCTAATGTGTTTTTAACTGTATAATGGAAATTTTAACTTTATACCTCCACTATTACCCAGTCTCTACTGTTGTGTCGGTGTCCCCAAATCACAGAATGTACCGTTGCCGACATCATCACGTTCACGTTCTGACGACCCGACCTCTGGACGTGATGACGTAGACGCAAAGTAATCGGTTTAAAGTGTTTACATGGCAGGATTTTAATTTTGTTCGGTTTATAGAAAGGTTTATCCCACCCCTCTCAAACCGATTACAATTTCATTCGGTTTGGGCATTTTTATTCCGATTGAGGTGTTTATATGGAGCATTTTCATTCGGATTGGACTTTTAAACCGATTACAATGCTCCATGTAAACGCACCTACTGAGTTAGTTTAATAAGACCATTAGTGGTCTTCCACTGCCATCTAGTGGTTATAAATTGCAATTTCTCATACAACACTGTGTTTTAACCGTTATAACTATTATAGTGTTATTTTTTGCCCAATCTCTCTTAAAAATGTGCATGCTTGTTAAGAATGAAATTAGGCATAATTTTACACAGTTTTGAGAATTTGAGGGCTTTCTTTTAGGATTCATAGGCCTTTGGGTACACTATGTAAAGAAGATATTATAAAATGACCGGTTTGCCAAACCTGATATTGCCAAGTGCAACGTGTTCCTGGGTCAACATCTTTGTTGACCCTGGAACAACATTGTGATTAACCAATCAGATTTCAAGAACCAGTTTATAATTTTTGTGAAGTTTAGGATTACAATCAGTGTTTGGTGCTTGTACATCAGTGTAATCCATCTATCAGTTCCTCTGATTTTAGGGATTACTCATGGGTAAGGTTAGGTTTAGGTGTAGGAATACGGTTAAGATTATATTTTTGGATTAAAATGTTGTTCCAGGGTCAACAAAATATGTTGACCCAGGAACACGTTGCACTTGGCAATATCAGGTTGTGCTGACCGGTTTATAGTTGTCCAAATGCATATGTTCAAAATTGTTTGATAATTATTGACCTAGAGAGTCTACAGAATAGTACTGCACTGATTTTATTGATTTTGATTTTAAAAACCATGTCTAGTTCAAGTATTTTTTTAATTTTTTTTTTAAATAATCGCAAATATTTAAATGAACAGTTTGATTGACGGTATTGGTCCCAGAGGCAAAGTTGTTCAGAATGAGAAGATCTATCGTATGATATGATGATATAGTGTATAAGTGAATATTTTGAACATTTTATTGCAATTTGAGGTAATTTACTATAGTTTACCATCACGTCCCGTGTTTTATGATTCTGAGTATCTGGACTTGTCCAGTGACCGCTGTGAAAGGACAGCTGACAACATAGGAAAGTCTGTGTGACAGCTTGGAGAGACAGCTGACTGGAGGGAATAGTCCCCACTGGGGCTGTCATGGGCTAGCTACCCATGGCGGCAGTCTCCGACGCTGTTTCAGCTTATTGGAGACACCCGTCAAATGCTACAGAAAGTGAACAAAGAAACATACCCCTAGAGCCTGCGAGAGCGCAAGATGGCTCGATGACTGACAGCATGGTTACAGACCCAGGAACGGACATGACTACGAGCAAGAACACGGTACATGAGACAACCACAGCAGCAGCAGGACACTCACTTCAAGTGTGCACCTGTGGATGGGCGAAAATAACATCATTCTTGCGAAGCAACCAGTCAAATCAGTCGATTGAAGCACGGCGACAGGATAAAAACCAAAGTTCACAGAGCATCAGCACCCCTGTCACTGAAAATACAAGCACAGAAATGTTGGTGGAGGAACCCACCCAACCACAGAGACCCCCTAAGGAGGAAAAGATCAAAGGGCACAGACTGAGTGTGAAGTGGCCCAAAACTGTTGAAAAGAGAGAGTGGGAAATAGTCAACAACGACCTGACAAAAATCCTGGAGCAACAAGTGGGCACAGCAGAGAAAAAGCTGGAAAGGATGGGCGACATCATCTACCACTATGGAGAAGAGCGCTTTGGAGTAAACACAAGGAGAAGCAACAAAGCAACACCAGCACCAGCACTAGCCAAATCCAGGAGGCAGCAAGAGATCGAAAGGCTGGTCAGAGAGAGAAGGCAGCTGAGAAAGCAGTGGAAGAAGGCCTCTAGTGCAGAGAGAGAGGGTCTCATGCTACTCCAGGGAGACATTAAGTGTCGGTTGGCAACCTTGCGACGAGCAGAAAATCTGAGGAAACTTCGTAAGAAGAAGGAGCACACAAGAACACGGTTCTATAAAAACCCCTTCAAGTTCGTCAAAGATCTCTTCGCTAATGAAAAAAGCGGAATCCTAAAAATTCCAAAGCAGCAACTGGAAGAACATCTGGAAAAGGTCCACCATGACACGAAAAAGTATGAACAGATAGTTATCCCACATGATATCCCACCTATCCAACCTCCTGAATTCAACTTGGAGGCTGGCCCTCCAAAATGGAAGGAAGTAGAGAGTACAGTACGGCGTGCAAGATCAGCATCAGCCCCTGGGCCGAATGGAGTACCGTATAAGCTCTACAAGAACGCACCAGATGTTCTACGCTATCTTTGGAACCTAATGAGGATAGTGTGGCAGAAGGGAATAATACCTAAGGCGTGGCGAAGGGCTGGAGGGGTGCTGATTCCAAAGGAGAAGGATGTGACAGACATAAGTCAATTCCGGCCAATCTGCCTTCTCAACGTTGAGGGAAAGATCTTTTTCAGAGTGATAGCGCAGAGGTTGTCCACCTACCTGGAGAAGAACAAGTACATTGATACAGCCGTACAGAAGGCTGGCATTCCCGGGTTCTCTGGTTGCTTGGAGCATACCAGTATGATCTGGCACCAGATCCAAGCGGCGAAGAAAGACAAAAGAGACATCCATGTCATCTTCCTTGACCTGGCCAATGCCTTTGGATCAGTTCCTCATAACCTCCTTTGGGAATCCTTCAACTTCTTCCACGTTCCATCATCTGTCACTAGTCTAGTAAAAGCCTACTTCGAAGACCTGCAATTGTGTTTCACAACAGCCGACTTTACAACATCATGGCAGTGCGTAGAAGTGGGCATCATGGCAGGCTGCACAATTTCACCCCTGGCCTTCACAATGGCCATGGAGGTCATCATCAGGGCCTCAAGATGGGTGGTGGGGGGTGAGCGAACTAAGAACGGGATCCGCCTTCCACCTATCCGAGCATATATGGATGACATGACCATTCTGACTACTACTGCAGCATGCACCAGGCGGTTACTTGGAAAACTGCAGGAGAACATTAAGTGGGCCCCGGATGAAAATCAAACCGAACAAGTCACAAAGCATCTCGATAGTCAAGGGACAGCTTAAAAACGTGAAGTTCTGTATTGGTGATGACCTAATACCAACGGTGTCGGAGCAACCTGTCAAAAGCCTGGGCAGATGGTACAACGCAAGCCTGAGGGACAAAGACCAAGTGCAGCAAGTAAGGCAGGACATCACCAACAGTCTGGAAAACATCAACAGGACCCTACTGCCAGGGAAGCTCAAGCTCTGGTGCCTGCAATTTGGACTTCTCCCTCGGGTAATGTGGCCACTTACTATCTACGAGCTCCCAATAACAACTGTGGAGAAGATGGAGCGAACCATGACTTCATACATGAAGAAATGGCTTGGTGTCCCACGCTGTCTGACTGACATCAGTCTCTATGGCAAAGGGGTCCTTGAACTGCCTATCACGAGCCTCACCGAAGAGTACAAGTGCTCTAAAGTAAGACTCCAGATGACGTTGAAGGACTCCAGAGACCAGACCATCAGCAATGCTGTTCCACTCCTGTCAACTGGATGGAAATGGACACCATCCGACGCGGTGCAGCAAGCTATGTCAGCCTTGAGGCACAGTGACATTGTGGGGCACGTCCAGTTGGGAAGAGGAGGCTTTGGCCTTACGGCAAGTAAGCCAACTTGGCGTAAGGCATCAACATCAGAGAGGAGGAAAATGGTGGTTGAGGAGGTGCGCTGTCAGGAGGAGGCGGCAAGAAGCGCAAAGGCTGTCTCTCTTGTCAAGCAGGGACAATGGATGAGGTGGGAAGGTCTGGAGAGGAGAAAGTTTAGCTGGAGGGAGCTCTGGGAAATGGAGGCAAGCAACATCAGCTTCATCATCAGAGCCACATATGATGTGCTCCCATCTCCAAAAAACCTCCACCAGTGGTATGGCGAGGACCCAACCTGTGCCCTCTGCCCAACTCCAGCGACTCTCAAACATATCTTAACTGGTTGTAAGACCAGCCTCACACAAGGCCGCTATACCTGGAGGCACAACCAGGTCCTCAAGAGTCTGGCAGCAGCTCTTGAGAGCAAGAGGAATACCACCAACTCCTTGCCCCCGAGAGCAACCAATTCCATCATGGCCCCAACCTTCATCCGAGAGGGACAGAAAAAGCCCAACCATCCCCCTATTAAACCAGAAGCTGGACAACTAGCCATGGCCCGGGACTGGAAGATGCTAGTCGATATTGGCCAGCAACTAATCTTTCCACCAGAGATTGCAGCCACCACCCTTAGGCCAGACTTGGTACTCTGGTCTCCTACATTGAAGTCTGTTTACATCATAGAGCTCACAGTCCCATGGGAGAATTCAACAGAAGAGGCCTATGAGCGCAAGAAATTGCGCTACATAGAACTGGCAGCAGATGCTCAACAACGAGGATGGAAAGCTAAAGTCTTTCCGGTTGAAGTGGGATGTAGAGGTTTTGTGGCTTCTTCCACCATCAGACTGCTGAAAGACAATTAGATCAGTCTCTGAAGCAGCCGAAAGAAGCAGCCAGTGGATATGGATTGAGCGGAAGGACATTTGCTGGGCACATAGAGCATCAACATGACCCGCTCATTAATCCCCCCCACCCCATATCCCACTTGAGAACCCAGGTCATAACCCTTCAGGAGGAGGGTGAACAAGGTATGCGGTCAACTTTAGGTTTGACTCATGGAAGAGGACGCCCCCTGCCTTGCATAGTCCCGTGGGCTGCGCCATTTAAACAACTAGACAATTCTCATGATTGGGCATGGGACACAAGCTCAGGTTTGATCACCCTGTAGCTGGCCACCTTTGATGAGGGTGTCTAGTGTTGAAAGGCCGAAACACCCCCTGATTCAAAGGTACACTACTGATGATGTGTCCCGAAATTTACAGCTTCCCCACGTCTGAGATACAGCTCTCACGCCACTCTCAACATCAAGGCAAACCTCATGTGCATACCATCTATTGGCACAATGGACAGTTTACCATCACGTCCCGTGTTTTATGATTCTAGAAATACTGTGTTTTAGAGGCCTTTTTCACTGTTATAGCGCCACCTATAGTCCAATCTACATGAAACTTTGCATGCATGTTAAGAGTCATCTGACACATTTTTCAACACGTTTTGTAAAGTTTTGAGTTTTCATTTAGGTTTTATAGGCTTCTGGGTATATTTGACCACACCCCTTTTTTATTGACCCCGTTACAGCTAACCAAAGGACAAAATTCTATATTTTTTTGATAATTATTGATCTAGAGAGTCCAGAGAGTATTACTGCAGTGGTTTGATCAAGATTGAGCAAAAAACCCAGAACTAGTTCGCAAAAGTAGGTTTTTAACATAATTGAGAATATTTAATGAACGATTGGATTGACAGCATTAGTCCCAGAGGCAAAGTTGCTGAGAATGAGAAGATTTATCATATGATATGAAGATATAGTGTATAAGTGAATAAATGAACATTTTCTACAATTTTAGGTCATTTTCTATAGAAATTTTGTGTTTTTAAAGCCTTTTTAGTTGTTATAGCGCCACCTATGGCCCGATCTCCATGAAACTTTGCATGGCTGTTAAGAGTCATACGACACATGTTTTGACCAACTTTCGTAAAGTTTAGGTTTTATAGGCTTCTGGTTGTATGTGACCACGCCCCCTTTTTAAATGAGCTACTTAAAGCTAACCAAAGGACAAAATAGCGCCAACTAGCGGCCGATTTCTTAAAAAATTCTTACAGACCTTTAGGGCCATGAGTCAAACATGCCCACCGAGTTTCGTTCCGATCAACCTCTGTTAACCTTGATAACGGAGGTGTTCAAATTTCATTGGCCGATGGCGGCCATGTTTTTTGAGATACGCAAATGACCTCATATACATTCCTTTGGACCAAGACGCTGCATACCAATTTTCAAGTCGTTTGGACCAACGGTTGCTTAGTTATCACTGTTTTTATGTTTTTTCAGTGGCAGAGCTGCGCAATTTTTTATTTTTTTTTGACCAAAGATTGAGCTCATAAACGTTTGTACCGAGTTTGGTGAAGATATCTCATTCCGTTCCAGCGTTATGCTTCAAATAACATTTGGCTAACGTTAGCATAGACGTTAATTGACGTACTGTTTCGTGCAAAAATCTAAATTTCCAATTTTTTTTTTTTTTTTTTTTTTTGGATAATTATTGATATTCAGTGTGCAGGGAATGTTTCTGAAGTGGTTTGATTCGAATCAGGTTAAAAACCTAGGACTAGTTCGCAAAAGTAGGTCTCAGATATAACTCAATTTTATAATAAATAATAATAATAATTTTTCATAACCCATTGGCAGGTGTTTTTGTTTTATTAAAGCACTAATCTTAAATTTTGATATATTTCTCTGAAAGTAATGGTCAAACATTTTAAATTGTTGTATTCTCCCATTTCATATAACATGAAATATAAGCTTATCTTCATATTTATAACATGAATGAAAAACAAGACTATTTTCTAAAACTTTACAATAAGGTGTCAGTGTAGGATTTGTGCACTGGAGGATGGGAGTTGATGGTTAGGTGAAATGGTAGGTAGTGGGGGCACCTATTGAAAGTCTGCTTAAGGCCCCCAAAATGCTAGGATCTGCTCTGCTTAGATTATTCTATTTGCCTGTGTTTTCTGGCTTGTTGCTATTGTTTGGATTTTTTAAATAGATTTTTTTTTTTTCAAAAAATGTGCATCATTTAGTTACATCAAATCAAATAAAAATAGCACATTAAATGTTACACACTTTTTGTGTGTGCACTGTAGATCTGGTATAAAGAATGGTTTGGCTCAGGTGGCTGAAATGACTGCAGTCCCAACTGAATTCTGCTCAGCAATAAAAAAAAGAGAAAATCTGTTCTCTACAAATAGTAACAGTTTTATTTAGACTCATGTTGTCCTGAAAATCCATTTTATGTTTTTTCCTGTAACTGTAATTTTTCTGTAACTGTCAAAAATTCCTTTCAGAGCCGCCTTGTTACTGATTTTTAACTACTACATAGACTGTCAACACACACTCAACAGGTATTGATCTTTCTTAAAATGTTTTAACTCCCAAATTATAACTGGTTTCCTGTCAATCATGTCTTTTTTCTCTTTTCAGTTTAAGATATAAGTGTGACCAGGTTGGTTCACTTGAGGATACTTTCTTTAATCATCTGGATCTTAATGAGGAAATTTAAAGTAAACAAACTGCCAAAATATGACTGTTTTCTAAATGGAGACCATTTTAATGTAAACCCATTGAAATGTGATCAAAAGAGTTTAATGTATTAAATTTCACAAAAATGCAGGTTATTTAGGTTGTTTAAGAATAATTGAAATATATTTTGAACGTAGTACAAATCCTGCATTCATGCCCCTCTTTTCCATCAGATTACTAAAAGTATTAAGATTGCTTCCAGTAAAACACATTTGCAAAATGGTTTCAGCATATATGAAATAAAAATATTTATTGTGATGCCTGAAATAAGCGTGAGAGGAGTTTTCAGTCAAATATCAAGGTGTTAGAATGCTTGATGCCACAGATATAAGTGGATATGAGAATCTTAAAGGCCTTTTGAAAACAAGGGTAGAAAAATCCATAAACCAAGGGGTTACAAGTCGAGTTGAAATATGCAAACCAAAACAAAGCATCAAAAACAACAGCTGGGGTCCAATAATTGAAAAATGGGTCGAGAGCAGCAGCAGTAAAAAATGGCAGCCAGCAGAACAAATAAACACCCATGACAATAGCCAGAGTTTTAGCTGCTTTTCTCTCTCTGTGAGCAGAGCTTTGACTCTTTATCCCTCCAGTCGCTCTTTCTGACATAACCTTTGCATGTTTTCGTGCAACACAGAAGATTTTTACATAGAGAGAGCTCATGATCATCCCGGGAAGGAAGAGTAGAAGAACTGGACATATAAAACTCCACTCCTTGTTAAAAAACACAACACAGTTTCCCACACAGTAAGTCTGCAATATAAGCATCTCCATTCCAACTGCATTTATCCCTGAAAACACAACACAGTTTCCCACACAGTAAGTCTGCAATATAAGCATCTCCATTCAAACTGCATTTATCCCTGAAAACACAACAAAGAAACTGTACCCACATGTAAACAGCCATATGAAGGTAATAAAAACAGTCATGTTGTTGTTTGTGACCCTCATTTTGTACCTCAGAGGGTCACAAATGGCCCAGTACCTGTCAACAGATATTAAACTGAGATGCAGTAAGGAGGACATACAGAGGCTCATGTCTAAACTAGAATGAACTTTACACAAGAAATCTCCCAGATACCAGCAGCCTTCAACAGATCGCACCATGTTGTACGGCATGACCAAAGAGCCCATCAGACAGTCACTAACAGCCAGAGAGCGAACGATCAGATGAGTTGGAGACTGAAGCTGTTTGAAGTGAGAGATGGAGATGATGACCAGCAGGTTCCCAAAAACTGTTGTGAGGATCATCAGCACTATTAAAACATACATCGCCACTTTAACCACAGTAAGACGCTGCAGTTTTTGACAGGAGTTCGGCCGGAATGGATAGCAGAGAAGCATGTTCTCAGTCTTATTTGAAGTCATCACGTCTGATCAAGATGCTGAGATGATTTTCTTTGTAAAAAGGTTGACAATTATAAACATGAGTTGAGTAAAGATAAATTTAAATATTTAGTACATCCCTGTCCATTTTAACTCCCTAAATGGACTGAGAGCAGCTCAGTTCTGTCCATATATACCCTCATATTTGAAGTAACCCTCCTTCACCTGTCACTGTTACCCATAGTTACAAAAACAACACTAACTCTGGAGATTAAAATGGGGGATAAATAAAAAATAAAATAAAATAAACCGAATTCATAAAAACATCTGTGATGCTCCACACTTCACCACAATGGTGACTCACCCAAAAACACCAACATAAAAGAAAGTCTCCCTATTTTCTCATTTTGCCAAAAAATGCAAAAAATAACAATTTATTTCAACATTTTCTCTCCCCATATCCAGTGCTGTGCAAAGCATGATGGGAAGTGTAAAACGTATTTTGAGCTACTTGATTGAAACATGTTCTTTCAAAATGAAAACATCAAGTTAATCCAAAAAGTTACAGTTTCAAGTCAGTTTAACATGATGCAATCATGTTTGAACGAGAAACCTGATACAATGGTGTTAAATCAAAATTAATTGTTTAAATAAAGTGAACAGCATAAAAAAACAACAACAAAAAACATTTTTGAGTGTAAATGCTACAAGTAAATATGGGTATCACAAAATTGTAATGCATTAAAGGGGTCATGAACTGAGAAACCCAAATTCCCTTGGTCTTTTGACATATAAGAGGTAGTAACTGATTACATGTAATCTGGATTATGTAATCAGATTCCAAAAATTAAGTACTTGTAATTAGAGTAAGTTACATTTTAAATACTCGTAATCAGACTACAGTTACCTTTTTATGGATTATATGATTACATATTATTCACACAATAGCCTACCGATTATATATATATTATATATGTATATATAGTCCAGTTTTGTAGACATTCACACAAAGATCAGTCATTAGTCAGGTGGCAACAGCATTTGACCACTAGATTTACAAAAATCTTATTCACCAAATAGACTATATTTGCTTTAAGTGCCCCTGAGATTTTAAAATAAATATTTCAATAATTATCACATTTGCATGTTCACGGTTTCTTTGATGTTGATTAATAATCACATGGCATGCAGGTAAACAAAAATATTTCATATTTTAGTAAGTGTTTTATTTAAAACAAAGACTATAGAAATACAAAGATGGTTCACTCCTATACTTATGAATGGGAGAAACTGTAGCACGCAATATGGAGGAATAGTCCCACCTTCTAAATGAAAGAGCCAAATTTTCCATAGAAACATGGGGCACATTCAAGCCCAAACCTGGTTTCCGGGATGAACGACATGTTTCCTGGAAACGGTGTGCAGCAGGGTTTGAGATATGTTTTCTCATCAGCTGTAACATGTATATAAACCACGCTGTATTAAAGAGACAGCTTGCACAATGGGTCCAAGTAAAGTCGTTTACAAATGTGTCCGCTGCAGCTTGGTGTACGCAACAATTGAAGATTAGAAGACATGTTTGTCGTAAGAGTTTTATAGTAACAATATAGCATATCAACATGTTTATATACAAAATTTCATACACAATGGTAATTAAGTGCTTTACATAAGAATGGATGGCAAGGGCTGTGACTGCAACATTGACCATATTTTACAGTATTAAACACGTAGTTATACCGATTTCATGAGGCTCCGAAAATTCTTCAAAAAGAACACAAAGAATGGCTTTCTCAGCTGCCATAGTTATATAACTATGATAACTCTTGTGTCATCAGAACAGGGTGTTCAACGCACCAACGTTTCTGTTTAAAAAAAAATGTTTTGCAATGTTTTGACGGTAAACAGCAAATATGGCTGCCGAGTGAAGAGACTTTCCTCGAAAGGGAATTTGTTTTAAAATGATTTATTTTCATGTAAATTTTTTATGATTTAATCAATTGTCAGCTTTTCATTAAACTCACAACCCCCCCGCAGTTCCTTTACGAACCCTAGTTTGGGAAACCTTGATGTAATATGTTTAATGCACTTCATGTTGTAAATTACAATGAATGGAACAAGTTTTCTTACTATTTGCATTTTTTGCATCATTATGATACAAGATAATGCTATTTAAATCAATGTGATAAACGAGTTAAATCAAAGGTAATCTAAAAGTAATCTGATTATATTACCTAAAATGTGTAATGTAACGGATTACGTTACTGACTACAATTTTTGTCATGTAATCTGGAATCAGTAACGGATTACAATTTGTAAGTAATGTACCCAGCTCTGCATATCACATACAACTTCTTTCGCAAATCAAAACTGCACAGACAATGGCAAAATGACTAGTTAGCTAGGCTAGAATTACACCATTAATTCGCTATTCAATTGCATCACTTCAATGACTACAATGATACACGATTGTTTACAAGAAGGCCTTAACTCTGGGAGATGAGGAGCATCGCTCAAATGACCATTTAACTTAATATCAATGCAAGTGGGATTTCTTCATCACGCAGATTAATTTGTGCTGCTGCTAATCTGAGATTTCTTCGTCAGAGAAGATTTTACACATTTAAAGCTGAAATGGGGATTTGTTCGCCCAAAATCAGATTAATTTAGTCTGGTACCATTTATACGGGTTGCTAATCAGAGATTTCTTCATCAGAGAAGGCTTACGCTCTACTAACAACAGAAATCGGGGTTTCTTCACTAATATCAGGTTAGTTCTTTATTGTACAATTTAAACGCATTATAGCATTGATAAACTTTCTACTGCTTGTAGTAAGGTGCATTCAAGCTATAGTCTATCTGATTTTTCTGTGGCCATAGAAAATACTTTCCTATTAATGCATTAGAGCATGTATTAAAGGGATAGTTCACCCAAAAATGAAAATTTGATGTTTATCTGCTTACCCCCAGGGCATCCAAGATGTAGGTGACTTTGTTTATTCAGCAGAACACAAACGAAGATTTTTAACTCAAACCGTTGCAGTCTTTCAGTCATATAATGCCAGTCAATGGGCACAGAATCTTTGAGAGAAAAAAAAAAACAGGCACAGACAAATTCAAATTAAACCTTGCAGCTCGTGATGATACATTGATGTCCTAAGACACAAAATGATCGGTTTGTGCGAGAAACTGAACAGTATTTATATAGTTTTTTACCTCCGATACATGTCCAACTCTCCTGAGCTCATCCACAACATCCGGCATGTGACGCGTCAACGGCTCTGGAACATAGAGATATACAGTGCGTACGGAAAGTATTCAGACCCCCTTAAATTTTTCACTCTTTGTTATATTGCAGCCATTTGCTAAAATCAATTTTTTTTTTCCTCATTAATGTACACACAGCACCCCATATTGACAGAAAAACACAGAATTGTTGACATTTTTGCAGATTTATTAAAAAAGAAAAACTGAAATATCACATGGTCCTAAGTATTCAGACCCTTTGCTCAGTATTTAGTAGAAGCACCCTTTTGATCTAATACAGCCATGAGTCTTTTTGGGAAAGATGCAACAAGTTTTTCACACCTGGATTTGGGGATCCTCTGCCATTCCTCCTTGCAGATCCTCTCCAGTTCTGTCAGGTTGGATGGTAAACGTTGGTGGACAGCCATTTTTAGGTCTCTCCAGAGATGCTCAATTGGGTTTAAGTCAGGGCTCTGGCTGGGCCATTCAAGAACAGTCACGGCGTTGTTGTGAAGCCACTCCTTCGTTATTTTAGCTGTGTGCTTAGGGTCATTGTCTTGTTGGAAGGTAAACCTTCGGCCCAGTCTGAGGTCCTGAGCACTCTGGAGAAGGTTTTCGTCCAGGATATCCCTGTACTTGGCCGCATTCATCTTTCCCTCGATTGCAACCAGTCGTCCTGTCCCTGCAGCTGAAAAACACCCCCACAGCATGATGCTGCCACCACCATGCTTCACTGTTGGGACTGTATTGGACAGGTGATGAGCAGTGCCTGGTTTTCTCCACACATACCGCTTAGAATTAAAGCCAAAAAGTTCTATCTTGGTCTCATCAGACCAGAGAATCTTATTCAGGTGTTGTTTAGCAAACTCCATGCGGGCTTTCATGTGTCTTGCACTGAGGAGAGGCTTCCGTCGGGCCACTCTGCCATAAAGCCCCGACTGGTGGAGGGCTGCAGTGATGGTTGACTTTCTACAACTTTCTCCCATCTCCCGACTGCATCTCTGGAGCTCAGCCACAGTGATCTTTGGGTTCTTCTTTACCTCTTTCACCAAGGCTCTTCTCCCCCGATAGCTCAGTTTGGCCGGACGGCCAGCTCTAGGAAGGGTTCTGGTCGTCCCAAACGTCTTCCATTTAAGGATTATGGAGGCCACTGTGCTCTTAGGAACCTTAAGTGCAGCAGAAATGTTTTTGTAACCTTGGCCAGATCTTTGCCTTGTCACAATTCTGTCTCTGAGCTCTTCAGGCAGTTCCTTTGACCTCATGATTCTCATTTGCTCTGACATGCACTGTGAGCTGTAAGGTCTTATATAGACAGGTGTGTGGCTTTCCTAATCAAGTCCAATCAGTATAATCAAACACAGCTGGACTCAAATGAAGGTGTAGAACCAGCTCAAGGATGATCAGAAGAAATGAGCACCTGAGTTAAATATATGAGTGTCACAGCAAAGGGTCTGAATACTTAGGACCATGTGATATTTCAGTTTTTCTTTTTTAATAAATCTGCAAAAATGTCACCAATTCTGTGTTTTTCTGTCAATATGGGGTGCTGTGTGTACATTAATAAGGGGAAAAAAAGAACTTAAATGATTTTAGCAAATGGCTGCAATATAACAAAGAGTGAAAAATTTAAGGGGGTCTGAATACTTTCCGTACCCACTGTATATGCATAGATATATATGTAGATCCTTACGTATCGCAGCCCATAGAAACAGTCGCTAATGAGGAATCTATGTATATATATCTATGTGCCAGAGCGGGTTGACACGTCACGCGCTGGATGTTGTGACAGTCGGACATTGAGGTTTATAAGAGGTAAAAAATTATATAAATAATTTTCAGTTTCTCGCACAAACCGATCGTTTTGTGTCTTAGGACATCAATGTATCATCAAGAGCTGCAAGGTTTAATTTGAATTTGTCTGTGCATGTTTTTTTCTCTCTCAAAGATTGTGTGCCCACTGACTGGCATTATATGACTCACAAACTACAACGGTTTGAGTTAAAAACCTTCGTTTCTGTTCTACTGAAGAAACAAAGTCACCTACATCTTGGATGCCCTTGGGGTAAGCAGATAAACATCAAATTTTCATTTTTGGGTGAACTATCCCTTTAAGGATCAACAATCGTAAAGGGACATTAATTTGCAAGGCAGAATCCGAAACTCATGTAATTTGTGCACACAATTTTTATTAACTAAACGCTAACAGACATAACTAATCTAAGCAAACAAACTAATAAACATACACTCACGCATACATACAAAGGGGAGCTAAAGTGGATGAATGAAGCCATTAGAGAAAACAGAGAATGCAGTTATGGAAAGAGTCAGTTAACCACCTGAGTAAAACCATCAGCGCCGTTTATAACGGGGTCTATAACTTATACTAAACCTTTGTTTCGTTTAGTTAGATGTACGATACTTGCATTGCCTTGATCGTTGACGAGTGTCCGGATGCAGTCTCGGATGAAAGTTCTGATGGTTTCAAGGTTTGGTGGTGTTGAAGTTCTTCAAGTTCTTCCGGGTTTGAAGGGTGATGAACTCCAAAAGATGCCATTCTGGCTCGGTGGTAATTGGGAGTTTCTTCCCAGGTAGAAAGGGAAAAAGAGCTAAGTAAGAGATCTGCTGAGATCTGAGGATCCTTGGTTGAATGGAAAGTCAAGGCTGCAAGGCCTGGCGCAAAAACTTAAGGGTCCAGAAGAGTTTTAGCTCACATCCTCATCTGCGAATCTAAATGATCCGCAGACTGGGAGGCGTCACTGATGTGAGAGCTTTATCTGATATAGAGGTCACAACTCTGGGGAGTCAAAGAGCCAATGGTGACTTGAACTTTTAGAGGGAAAGCTAATTTTCTTTGTCTCCAAGCATGGTAATTTGTAAATGAACTGGATTGGAAGTTGATTAAAGATCCCTATAACACTAACATGTTGCATATGCATCAACATGTAATATTCACTCTCAATTAGATAATCCGAAGACGAATTGATAGAGACCAAACATGGTATAAGTGAAGTGATATTAACTAGTGATCTATCATAATAAGCATGCATAAAACAGTATACAATACACAAGAACATATACAAGAACAGTAATAATATACACAATGACCTGAAGAATATGTGTGTTCATTCAAAGAAAGGTTTTTTTATGAATTAATTAGAGAAGAGTACATTTTTTATGGGCACTATGTGTCTTTCCTAAGGGGAAATAGGTTGCTCTGCCCGCATTCCTTTGAGCAATAAAACCAGTGTTATCAGGTTGGTTGCCATGGAACCAGGGGCCTGGAGTCAATCACAGACATACTGGCGCCCAGTATGTGTATTGTGTGAGGGGTCTGTGATTATTTGTTAATCTAATAACTCATTTGATTTGTTAAATCAAATGAAAAATTGTGTGTCTGATTGGTGCAAATGCTATACATTTGATTGAATTCTAGTAATTGCAAATTAATTGCAATGCTCGGGCATACTGCAACTGTGTTGGTGTAACTCTAGAGTTAGAACCGGTGAAGGTTTCATAGACAGAGAATGATGTGTACCAAATCAGTTGCTGTAGGAATCAAATACTTTAATGGTTGCGGACCAAACAGTTCAACGTGAGAGGCAACACAAACACAATGACGTGAAATAAAATGTCATGTTTCAAAGAAGGCTTATTAGGCTTAATTAAGCCTAATAAAACCTAATAAATAATTGACCTCAAAAGGGGAATTCATGGGCAATAAATAAACATTTAATTTTGATCTTAGGTTATATATCTACAAACTACAAATCTTTTGATTTTAGGTTATTAAGTTAATTTTGAACCTAATAAAAGTAAATGGTTTCATGGTGTTACATCTACCAGCTGGAGTGCCCATGATCGTCACCAGAGGGCACTCCTCCCTTCATTAAAGGAATAGTTCACCCAAAAATGAAAATTCTGTCATTAATTACTCACCCTCATGTCATTCCAAACCCGCAAGACCTTCGTTCGAAACACAAATTCAGATATTTTTGATGAAATCTGAGAGCTTTCTGACCCTGCATAGACAGCAACGCAACTGACACGCTCAAGGTCCAAAAAGGCAGTAAGAACATCAATAAAATAGTCCATGTGACATCAGTGGATCAACAATAATTTTATGAAGCTACGAGAATACTTTCTGTGCCCAAAGAAAACAAAAATAACGTCTTTATTCAATGATTTCAGTCTTCGACACAAGTTCACAGCAGTACCATGACACATGCATGTGGTGCAGCTGTCGCAGGAGCAGCGTTCTGACGTAGAACCTGGATGTGCTGTGCCTTGTTTATAAGCAGAGGAATGCATGTGTCATGGTACTCTCTTGAATGCATATAAATGCATATAAATAAGGCTGAATTACTGATGTCACATGGACTATTTTATCGATGTCCTTACTACCTTTCTGGACCTTGAACGTGGTAGTTATGTTGTTGGCTATAAAGGGTCAGAAAGAGAGCTCTCGGATTTCATCAAAAATATCTGAATTTGTGTTCCGAAAATGAACGAAGGTCTTACAGGTTTGGAACGACATTAGAATAATTAATGACAGAATTTTCATTTTTGGGTGAACTATCCCTTTAACTCTGCCATTATGAACCCTTTTTTGAGTCATTTCTAAGCTATATATTAACTATTATGAGCACTATCCTGGTTACCTGTGTTCATGTTGTTGTTGTTGTGTGTGTGTGTGTGTGTGTGTGTGTTTTAATTTCCTTCCTGGTCTCTTAGAGAGCCGGTCGGCCCTATACGCTCACTAGGCAAGTTGCGTAGGGCCCCTGTAAATTACACAAGGCTCCACCTCCCCTTCATGTCAAAGTGGCGCAGCACTTTCAATCTGCTGCAGAGACGAGGAAAAACAGGAAAGAAAGTGAGCAAGATAAGGGTAAGTGATGGATTTTATAAAGCTGATGCTGAAATGGTGGCTGCTGCATTGTTTCGTCAAATTAATGCGACATTTCATGGGAGCTTTGAAGACGCTGTGTTGTGCACAGTCATATCGTGGGCACTTCAAAAGACCTGAATAATTCGAGATACCTTATTATCTGAATTGTTTAGATTTTTAGAACATATATTAGCTTATTTATATATTTATATTAGTGACCAGTTAAACTTGACAGCACTGCATGAAAATTCAGTCTGATTTTCACATTGATGTGGAAGAAAACAAAATGCAGACGGGCTGAATAAAAATGCAAGTTCATTCTCTAACAGAAGGTGGCACTTATGGAAGCGCCGAAATACAGCAGTTACCATGGTTACCCCTCTACACAAAGCAGCAACTTTCCATGTCTACTTGCTTATTACAGAAAAGAAAGGAAGTCAAAACAGTATTTACATGTTTTTATTTACATGTTTGTTTGCACATACATATTTTTGCTTTTAAATCTGGACTTAAACAAGCCAGTCTAGAAAAGAGATTATTATGAACAATAATAATTTAAATAATAATAATTTTCATAACCCATTGGCAGGTGTTTTTGCTTTATTAAAGCACTAATCTTAAATTTTGATATATTTCTCTGAAAGTAATGGTCAAACATTTTAAATTGTTGTATTCTCCCATTTCATATAACATGAAATATAGGCTTATCTTCATATTTATAACATGAATGAAAAACAAGACAATTTTCTAAAACTTTACAATAAGGTGTCAGTATAGGATTTGTGCACTGGAGGATGAGAGTTGATGGTTAGGTGAAATGGTAGGTAGTGGGGTCACCTACTGAAAGTCTGCTTAGGGCCCCCAAAATGCCAAAATGCTAGGATCGGCTCTGCTTAGATTATTCAATTTGCCTGTGTTTTCTGGCTTGTTGCTATTGTTTGGATTGTCTGCCCTGTGTTGTGACCTTTTTGCCTGTTTTGGATTTACTCTTCTGGATCACCCTAATAAAGGACTGCATTTGGATCCTCACCCTGTGTGTCTGAGCAATATGTGACAGATGGTTTTTGACCATAGAAAAACACATTATGGTTGTCCCAAACCATCTCACTGTAACTGCTACATTTTTTTTCATCTTATATTATCTTAAGTTATTATAAAGAAGTTAACTGTTCTGCACGAGATGATTTTTCTGCTTGAGATTTTTTATATGTATTTTTTTTTTTTTTTTCTTCAAAAAATTTGCATCATTTAGTTACATCAAGGGTCAAATCAAATAAAAATAGCACATTAAATGTTACACACTTTTTGTGTGTGCACTGTAGATCTGGTATAAAGAATGGTTTGGCTCAGGTGGCTGAAATGACTGCAGTCCCAACTGAATTCTGCTCAGCAAGAAAAAAAAAGAGAAAATCTGTTCTCTACAAATAGTAACAGTTTTATTTAGACTCATGTTGTCCTGAAAATCCATTTTATGTTTTTTTCTGTAACTGTAATTTTTCTGTAACTGTCAAAAATTCCTTTCAGAGCCGCCTCGTTACTGATTTTTAACTACTACATAGACTGTCAACACACACTCAACAGGTATGTGATCTTTCTTAAAATGTCTATACATTTTAACTCCCAAATTATAACTGGTTTCCTGTCAATCATGTCTTTTTTCTCTTTTCAGTTTTTAAACAGAAAATATAAGTGTGACCAGGTTGGTTCACTTGAGGATACTTTCTTTAATCATCTGGATCTTAATGAGGAAATTTAAAGTAAACAAACTGCCAAAATATGACTGTTTTCTAAATGGAGACCATTTTAATGTAAACCCATTGAAATGTGATCAAAATAATTCAATGTATTAAATTTCACAAAAATGCAGGTTATTTAGGTTGTTTAAAAATAATTGAAATATATTTTGAACGTAGTACAAATCCTGCATGCGTGCCCCTCTTTTCCATCAGATTACTAAAAGTATTAAGATTGCTTCCAGTAAAACATATTTGCAAAATGGTTTCAACATACATGAAATAAAAAGAATTACATAAAAATAAATATTTACTGTGATGCCAAATAATTGTGAGAGGAGTATTCAGTCAAATATCAAGGTGTTAGAATGCTTGATGCCACAGATATAAGTGGATATGAGAATCTTAAAGGCCTTTTGAAAACAAGGGTAGAAAAATCCATAAATCAAGGGGTTACAAGTCGAGTTGAAATATGCAAACCAAAACAAAGCATCAAAAACAACAGCTGGGGTCCAATAATTGAAAAATGGGTCGAGAGCAGCAGCAGTAAAAAATGGCAGCCAGCAGAACAAATAAACACCCATGACAATAGCCAGAGTTTTAGCTGCTTTTCTCTCTCTGTGAGCAGAGCTTTGACTCTTTATCCCTCCAGTCGCTCTTTCTGACATAACCTTTGCATGTTTTCGTGCAACACAGAAGATTTTTACATAGAGAGAGCTCATGATCATCCCGGGAAGGAAGAGTAGAAAAACTGCACATATAACACTCCACTCTTTGTTAAAAAACACAACACAGTTTCCCACACAGTAAGTCTGCAATATAAGCATCTCCATTCCAGCTGCACTTATCCCTGAAAACACAACAAAGAAACTGTACCCAAATGAAAACAGCCATATGAAGTTAATAAATACAGTCACGGTGTTGTTTGTGACCCTCATTTTGTACCTCAGAGGGTCACAAATGGCCCAGTACCTGTCAACAGATATTAAACTGAGATGCAGTAAGGAGGACATACAAAAGGTCATGTTTAAACTAGAATGAACTTTACACAAGAAATCTCCCAGATACCAGCAGCCTTCAACAGATTGCACCATGTTGTACGGCATGACCAAAGAGCCCAGCAGACAGTCACTGGCAGCCAGAGAGCGAACGATCAGATGAGTTGGAGACTGAAGCTGTTTGAAGTGAGAGATGGAGATGATGACCAGCAGGTTCCCAAAAACTGTTTTGAGGATCATCAGCACTATTAAAACATACATCGCCACTTTAACCACAGTAAGACGATGCCGTTTTGGACAGGAGTTCGGCCGGAGTGGGTAGCAGAGAAGGAAGTTCTCAGTCTTATTTGAAGTCATCACGTCTGATCAAGATGCTGAGATGATTTTCTTTGTAAAAAGGTTGACAATTATAAACATGAGTTGAATAAAGATGAATTTAAATATGTAGTACATGCCCGTCCATTTTAACTCCCTAAATGGACTCAGAGCAGCTCAGTTCTGTCCATATATACCCTCATATTTGAAGTAACCCTCCTTCACCTGTCACTGTTACCCATAGTTACAAAAACAACACTAACTCTGGAGATTAAAATGGGGGGTAAATTAAAACAAATAAAATAAACCCAATTCATACAACCATCTGTGATGCTCCATATTTCACCACAATGGTGACTCACCCAAAAACACAAACATAAAAAAGAAAGTATGCCTATTTTCTCATTTTGCTAAAAAAATGCATAAAATAACACTTTATTTCAGCTTTTTCTCTCCCCATATCCAGCACTGTGCAAAGCATGATGGGAAGTGTAAAACCTTGAACGTGAAAAAAAAAAAAAAAACATTTTTGAGTGTAAATGCTACAAGTAAATATAGGTATCACAAAATTGTAATGCATTAAAGGGGTCATGAACTGAGAAACCCAAATTCCCTTGGTCTTTTGACATATAAGAGGCAGAGCTGGGTAGTAACTGATTACATGTAATCTGGATTACGTAATCAGATTCCAAAAATTAAGTACTTGTAATTAGAGTAAGTTACGTTTTAAAATACTCATAATCAGACTACAGTTACCTTTTATGGATTACATGATTACATATTATTCACACAATAGCCTACCGATTATATACATATATTATATATGTATATATAGTCCAGTTTTGTGGACATTCACACAAAGATCAGAGATTTTAAAATAAATATTTCAATAATTATTACATTTGCATGTTCACGTTTTTTTTTATGTTGATTAATGATCACATGGCATGCAGGTAAACAAAAATATTTATAATATAAAATATTTATAAATAAAGATCATTGTATTTCTATAGTCTTTGTTTTAAATAAAACACTCCTATACTTATGAATGGGAGAAACTGGAGGAATAGTCAATATGGAGGAATAGTCCCACCTTCTAAATGAAAGAGACAAATTTTCCATAGAAACATGGGGCACATTCAAGCCCAAACCTGGTTTCCAGGATGAACGACATGTTTCCTGGAAACGGTGTGCAGCAGGGTTTGAGATATGTTTTCTCATCAGCTGAAACATGTATATAAACCACGCTGTATTAAAGAGACAGCTTGCACAATGGGTCCAAGTAAAGTCGTTTACAAATGTGTCCGCTGCAGTTCGGTGTTACACAACAATTGAAGATATTAGAAGACATGTTTGAAGACATAAGAGTTTTATAGTCAAGTCAAGTCACCTTTATTTATATAGCGCTTTTACAATACAGATTGTGTCAAAGCACTTAACAGTATCAAATTGGAGGTTAGAGTGTCAGTAATGTATAATAAGATTAAACACTCAATTTTCAATTTTCAGTTAAAGGCATTTCATTATTGAATTCAGAGATATCATTGTCAAGCTCAGTTTAGTTTAAATAGTATCTGTGCAATCAAATCGGCGATAATCGCTAGAAATTAAGTGTCCCCAACTGAGCAAGCCAGAGGCGACAGCGGCAAGGAACAATATAGTAACAATATAGCATATCAACATGATGATGTAGTTGGTTATATTTTTAGCTTCATTGCAAGGCAAGTTTATTTATATACCAAATTTCATACACAATGGTAATTAAGTGCTTTACATAAGAATGGATGGCAAGGGCTGTGACTGCAACATTGACCATATTTTACAGTATTAAACACGTAGTTATACCGATTTCATGAGGCTCTGAAAATTCTTCAAAAAGAACACAAAGAATGGCTTTCTCAGCTGCCATAGTTGTAATGGCTTCTCTTCCTTTCTCGCCATTTCCGTGAGGGAAAGTATCTTTGACACTACTCACTTGTTTAAGCTTGCTTGCATGATTTTATTGTAAAGAAAAGTGAAACTTAAAAACAAAACCGTGATTTCCCTATAAACAGTGTAGTCGGATGTAGGTCAAAAACTGTCTCCTTCCTCTCCCATTGCCACATCACTTCCTGTTTAAGATGGCTACCTACAGGAAATCCCCAAACATGAGTGCAGTTCATCTCTTTACCACAGGGGGAGTACGGAAATATAATAACATATATCAATGACATTGAGTAACAGCATTAAATAGCCTTATGGCTCCTACATCCCGGCCCCTTAATTGGTGATGTTAAGGCAATTAAATATAAAATATACATATATTGTGGAGCCAAATAATACGTATTACAGTGTACCTCAAAATCTTCAAAATATCTGTTCATACACAATAAATGTCCAAAATAGTCCAATGGAAAAACAATGAAAAAGGAAAAAATCAAGAAATAATCCAATGAAAATGTCCCAAAAAATTGTCCAATGAAAAATTATCGAAAAACGATGGAAAAAGTTCAAAAATAGTCCAATAAAAAGTCCAAAAACATGGCGAAAAGTAATCATTAGCTTCATCAAAGGAGCTTGTTAATTCTTACTATTAAGATTGTTCTTGAAGAAGACACAACTTATTAATAGGTCTTTCCAGTATGTTGGACTTGGTTCTAACCAAGACACGACGAACATGTCCTCTTTTGTCAGGCAAGGTCTTTGTGATCTGTCCAATAGGCCAGGAGTTCCTGGGTGATGTATCATCTACTATGAGAACTATGTCTCCTGGCTTAATATTTCTTCTCACTTCATGCCATTTCTGCCTTTCTTGCATTAATGGCAGATACTCTTGTCCATCTCTTCCAAAATAAATCACAGATATACTGGACTTGTCTCCATCTCCATCTTGAATAGGAGTCGCTTTTTATGAACAGTCCGGGTGGCAGAATAGGTTTTCCTTTCTGCAGTAGGAGATGATTAGGTGTGAGAGGCTCTGGATCAGTGACATCATCAGATATGGTGGTAATAGGACGACCATTGACTATAGCTTCTACCTCACAGAGTGCTGTCTGTAGTCCCTCTTCATCTAAGGTTTGCTGTTTTAGGACGGAATACAGAGACTTCTTAATGGTGCGGATGAGCCTTTCCCATACTCCTCCATGATGAGCCCCTGATGGAGGATTGAAACTCCATTTGATTCCCTGATTCAGCATTGAACGTTTGATCTTACTGTTATCCAGCTGAGCGAGACAATCTCTAAGCTCGCGCTCTGCTCCTACATAATTAGTTCCGTTGTCTGATACCATTTCTTGAACTTGACCTCTTCTACATATGAACCTTCTCAAGGCCAAAATGCAGGAATCTGTATCCAATGAATAGGCCATTTCAAGATGGATTGCTCTGCTCGCCAAACATGTAAACAAGACGCCATATCGCTTTACCAAACTCCGGCCCCTCTTTACCTCGACTGGACCGAAATAATCAGTGCCTACACATGTAAATGGAGGGGAATCACAAGTTAGACGACTTAGAGGTAGATCTGCCATTTTCTGCTCCATTACTGGGCGTTCCAACGCCTGCATGGCAGACAGTTTCTGACTAGCTTCCGAACAACGGAATTGGCATGAACTATCCAGTATCTCTGGCGAAGCTTTGAAAGTATTTGATTTTTTCCACAATGACCTGCTGATTGATGAATATGGTTTAAAAGCAGTGTAGACAGGTGACTATTCTTTGGCAAAATGACTTGGTGTTTCAAATCTTCTGGCATTGACATTTTATGCAGCCTCCCTCCAACTCTTAAGATCCCGTCCATCAGAAAAGGATCAAGTTTGTAGATACTGCTAGTTTTCTTAACAGTATGTCCCTTTTTCAGAGACGTAATTTCAGGTTGAAACGCCTGTTGCTGGATAAAACATACTAACGCCTTCTCTGCATGTATAAGATCCTCCACTGAAAGCTCTTTATCTCTAATTTGACCTTTGATTTGTAGATGAAGATTTGAATGAGCATCCTTTTGTTTTTGGCTCAACAACCAGAGCATCCTTTTAAACTTCAAAATCCATGCAGTAGCCCTTTTAAGGTTATACCATGAAGAGAAGTGCTCGATGAATTTGTTAACAGGATCAGAGCCTCCTGTCAGAACTGTAATGAAAGCCATAGCCTCTTTCTTTATCTCCGAGTCATCATGAGATATAGTCATTTTCTCCTCCGGAAAGCAAGGCCAGTATAATTCAGGTAGTAAAAGGAATTCTGGACCATTCAACCATCTTTCTGAACCAAGGAAAGAATCAATCGAAGGCGAGATGCAGCATCTGCAGGGTTCAGTGAGCCATTCACATAATGCCACTGGAATTTCTCAGACAAGTCACGTATTTTGCAGACTCTATTGGCAACATAGGTTTTGAATCGTGTTGTGTCATTAAAAATGTATTTCAAAACAGACGTGCTATCTGTCCAGAAAACAGATTTTGTGAGTGGAATTTCAATCTCTCTCTTGAGCATCCGGTCAACACGCGCTGCAAGGACAGCGGCTGCCAGTTCAAGCCTGGGGATAGTTACAGGTTTTAAAGGAGCAACTCTGGCTTTGCCCAATACAAAGGCAACATGAACAACACCTCTGATGTTGGTAAGCCGCAGGTAGCTAGCTATACCATACCCTGATTCACTCGCGTCACTAAAGTGATGTAGCTGGGCCGTTTCTATTTTGCCGTAATTTGGTGGTTTGAAACATCTACGAATACTTAGATTGTTAAGTTTGTCCAAACCCTCAAGCCATTCCTCCCAATATTTCATTAACTTGTCTGGAATCTTCTCATCCCAACCACAGCTGACTCGGCAAAGTTCCTGTTGGATTCTTTTGCAGGAGAATCAATGGAGCAAGAAACCCAATCGGATCGTAGATGGAATTCACGGTGGAAAGAATAGTCCTCTTAGTGCATTTAGTGCAGTCTTTTAAATTAATCCTGAAGAAAAAGGAGTCCGTTTCAGTACTCCACTGAATTCCAAGAGCTCTTTCCGCAGGGAGTTTATCTATATCAAGATCCAACTCCTTCACATCTTTGGCCTTCTCCTCTACTGGAATTGAAGCTAATACAAAACGACTATTACTTATCCACTTTGTCAGCCTGAATCCGCCAGTGGCACAGACAGCTCTTAGGTCTCGAATCAGGGAAATTGCTGCATCCTCATCAGGTAGGGAAGTTAGGCAGTCGTCAACATAGAAGTTCCTTCGAATGGTACTAAGAACCTCTTTACCAACGCTGCCCTCATTGTCCTCGGCCGTTTTCTTGAGTGCATAGTTTGCACAACTAGGTGAAGAGACGGCAATCAAGAGGTGAACCAACATCCGATACTCTGCCAATGGTTGGCCAATGTCGCCGTTAGGCCACCATAAGAACCGCAGAAAGTCAATATCCTCAGGTGTAACTTTAACCTGATGAAACATTCCTTCAATATCCGCCATGACTGCCACAGGTTCTTGACGGAATCGAAGGATAACTCCAAGGAGACTATTTGAAAGATCTGGGCCCTGTAGAAGCTCTTTATTTAAGGATGTCCCTTGAAATGAAGATCCGCAATCAAATACAACCCTAATTTTCTTTTTCCTCTTGTGGTACACGCCGTGATGAGGCATGTACCATACTCTTCCAAATTTTCCTGACAGCTGATCCAGTGTCACCTTTTCGGCATGCCTTTTCTCCAAGAGATCATCCATGAATTCCTTATAATCAGCAAAAAACACGTCGTCCCTTTGGAATCTCTTCATAAGGGTAATAGCTCGCTGTTCAGCTATCATTCTATTATTAGGCAGATGAACCTCCTCTTGACGAAATGGAAGTCGAAGTTGATAATGACCATCTTGTTTAACAACCGAGTCTACTGCAATTTTGAGGAACATCCTGTCCTCGGCTGAATACTCAGGTTTCTCATCACATGCCTTTTCAGGAAAATCATGATTTAACTGACTCAAGAGAAGCTCTTCCACATTGGAAATTGAAATCCTATTACAGGACACCTTTAGTTGTTCGTTTCTGCTTATAGATGGGCTTCTGCCCAGTGGGCCATTAATGAGCCATCCTAATTTAGTCAGGACTGCATAAGGTCCGTCTCCTTGACTATTAATGACCCTCCAAGGCTCTATAAGCTTTGGTGCATTAACTCAATCAGCAGACCAACTTCCGCTTCAATGGTTTTCAAACTGACCTCTTTGAGATATGGCCAGTGCTGAATGTCCTCTTGAGTCGGAATGTTCTCTTTACCAACTGGTATAGAAGCTTGCGTAAAACCTCTGGCAGGGGTAAAAGTTGTTACTGTCGAGGCTGCTTACTTCTAACCCATCCAATCTGTTTGTACATATTGGTCTTTCTTGTCCCATGGTCCTTAGTAGAACTTCTGTTCTCCTCCCTCTCACATGCAGCTTTTCTGTTAGGCTTTCAGTACAGAAAGTAGCGGAACTTCCGGGATCAAGAAAAGCATATGTTTGTATTATGTTACTTCCATTACAGGCCTTGATCTTTACTGGCAAGATAGCAAGCTTGTAGTCTAAAGAACCAACCTCTATTTGTTCTTCCGACACCATTGCAATTGTAATTAAATTACTGCCGCCTTTATCCTTCTGGGAAATGTGTTGCTCTTTGGAGGGAGAATTGCCTTCGACATGGAGAATTGTTGGGTGCCTTTTGTGACAATTCTGACAATCCAGACGCTTTCTACACACCTTGCTCATGTGCCCCTTCAGAAGACATGCAAAGCATAGTCCTTTACCCTTTAGAAAATCAACCTTCTCTCTGTGAGGCTTTAATGCTATCTGACGACATGCTTCCAATGCATGATTGCCAGAACAGAACAAACAGGGGGCCTGAAATGCAACTCCTGTAGCTTCAGTGCCCTTTATTTCTTTCATACTGGATATCAGCGGTGATATGGAAGTAGCAAAACTTTTCTTACTGCCAGACTTGAAAGGACGAAACCCTGTCTCTGCCTTAATGCCCTTTGTTGCAGGAGTAGGGTCTAAGATATTGCCAAAAAGAGGATCTTGAAGTATCCTAGCCTGCTTTTCAATAAAAGTAACTGTACTAAATTCCTTATTCATTTATCAAAGTGCGTGTGACATGCGCGTACAGAGCGCTGACGGCAGTTCCGCCGGCGCGGTCCCAGTTTACTTTCAGTTTCGTTCTCTGCCGCTATTCTCATTGAGTGGTAAATGTGCGTGCATGAATGTAAGTTAATATCTTTCTTTACCGGTCATATTGCAATGATGTTACCGCCGCATGTCGGATTGTGGTCACCGGTTCATACTGTAGTTAAGTTTATGCAGAATATGCAGTAGTGATGCTCGTGTGATTTACATGCATATGTTTAGCGCCATTTATCGGGTTGTACTTAATATTAATGTGTAGAGAAGTTGTATTAAGGCACATGTTTATGTAACTGTATATAGACGGATTCTGATATTTTATTTGTTTCTTCCAGATTAAACCACATTTACTACTTCTGTTAATTTAATGACTGTACAATGCTGGAGGATGTAAAGTGACCCAGCCTGAAGAGATTAAACGGACAAACAATCATCTGTCTCCAGTCACACTTCTTACGGGAGTTCCGTAGTGGACTAGCATTCCACCTAACTATAGAAAGCAGATTCCTTTTCATTTGGTCCTTCGAGCCGGATAGCTAGAGCCACTACGGTGACATGGATCAACAGATACCGCATTATTCTCCCGATACCACATGTCCTGCTCAGATGCAAGCCAGAGCTCGTCAGATCCCTTCATATTTGCAGGCTTACGACGTAGCCTTGCCCCCATCCCTTCTGCCAGTTACTGGGCCTTACAAACCATATCAGCAGCCGAAGATGGACCATGCAGCGGCACCATTGACTCTCAGTGGGCAGGCCGAGCTTTCCTCGACTGGGATGCAGCCGTTTAGGCATGAGTTATCATCTCTGCAGTATGGACCAGGTCCTGTCATAGTCAGTGGGAGCAATATAGACGCTGGGCTCAGCGACCTGGTAGAGCAGTTAGATGTTGGGAGATCTCCTTTCCTTCTCGTTACACATCTCCAGTACCACAGCAGCGAGGAAACAGCCAGTCAGAATGTGAGTTAAGTAGCGGCACTGCATCTCCTTTTTCTGAACAAATGGAGCAAGCTTACTCACCCCCATCGTTAGGCGAAAGCTACGGCAGCCCCAGCCTTCCCATTACTGGATATAGGGCCACCTACATCCTGCCTCGGAGCACCCAGGGATGCCACCCATCAATCAGTACGGTGGCAGACATCACAGACCACAGCGCATATGGTGTACAGCACACCTGCACTACAACCGCCTCTGCCACCGACATCAGCAACTTATGAGAGGCAAACGCCAGCAGCATGCAGTGCAGGGTTCCGTCCTTCTTCCTATAATCTCATATCCTCGTTGCCTCACACCATCACGTCAGTGAAGCTGCCAATATCTACAACCGTACACCGTACTCTGGTGCCACCAGCTTACCAATTACAGATCCCGGAACATAGTCAGTCACAGGGCCAACCGATGCCTGTGTTAGATCCATATCAGCCTTCACCCGTGATCACTGGATATTACGCTCCTCAGCCCTTCATGCAGACTTCAGGGCAGAACTGGTATCCTCCTCCAGTGGCACCCACCATTACACATATGGCAGCCCCCGTACGTCCAGTATACCAGCCAGTATGGTTGCTGTACCTCCGTCGCAACCAGTCCCAGTCCCATCACTGCCAAAACTTGTGAATGACAGTGAGAGGGAGTTCACAGATCTGAAAATAGCCCTAGACAATCTGCTGAATCCCCGCACTGATCTCACAGAACACTACAAATATCGTGTGCTAATGGAGCAGCTGGTCCTGGATTAGGCAAAGCTAATCGCCCAAGCATGCCGTCACCACCCTGCACCTTACTCCGCAGCCATGGCAGCCTTGCAGCGCCAATATGGCCAACCCCACCAGCTTGCACAAAGTGAGGTTGTGGCTCTAATGTACTCACCAGATATCAAGGCTGGAGATTCTAAAGCATTCCAGAACTTTGCTCTTAACGCCACATGGACGAGAGCTTACTTGTACCGGACATGTTGACCGGCTGCTTGGTAAACTCCCTAAACATTACAGGGATGGCTTCATAGAGCACCTCCAGTTAAGGGGAAGAATGAGTACAGACAGTCTGAATCCATATAATTTACATGACCTTACAGAGTGGTTGAAGGTCAAGGCTGAAGCTCAAAGGCTTTCATCAAAGATGGCTCAACGCTACCACACTGAGAAGGCTCTGGCTCTACGTAGAGAGCGTCCTGCTATCATTAAGCCACAGACCCGGGCTATCTCTGTTTATCATGGTAGTAATCAGCCCGAGAAGGTTAAAGAGGTACAGCCCGTCCGAACAGAGGCTTTTCCAAACCAGCAACCTGTCAAGATAACAAAGCGCCTGTGTTTATTGTCACAGTGAAGAGCACTACCTTTCTCAGTGCAATGAGATTGCTGAATGCCCACCTGAGCGACTTGTCAAATGGATAAGAAATGGTAAGAGATGTTGGAAATGCGGACGCACCAGCCACAATTGTAATGAGTGCACACTGAAGAAACCATGCGGGGAGTGTGGGGATGTGCATCTCCGAGTTCTCCATCGCATAGCAGAGCAGGGCCCGAGCATCATGCTAGTTACAACAGCAAGCGACCGCATCTACATGACGCCACCTAACCCTACAGGACGTGTCTTCCTAAAGGTCATCCCCGTGCTGCTGTGGAAAGGCAAGAAGTCTATACAAACCTACGCCATCCTTGATGATGGGGCACAGCGCAGCATTATTCTCCCAGCAGCGGTCCAGCAACTAGGCCTACAAGGAAAGAAGGAGGTTATGGCCCTTCGAGCCATTCGTCATGATGTTACCCAACTGGAGGGACAATCAGTCCAGTTTCAGCTTTCATCCCAGCCCAAACCGAACGAAAGGTACAACCTAGCCGGTGTATTCTCTGCGCCTCTCCTGAATCTAACTGCGCAAACGTACCCGATAAAGAGACTTCAGCGGAGTTATTGTCACTTGCGGGGGATTCCACTTCCATTTAGCAAGATTCAGCCCCTACTCTTGATCGGATCCGACTACCCAGGTTTAATCGCTGCGAAGGAACCCATTCGCTTGGGCCCGATGGTGGACCAGCCGCGGTACACACGCAGCTCGGTTGGGTGCTGCAAGGACCAGATGGGCTTCTTCCGCACCAGGTATCGCCTCAACGGTGCTTACTCACTTCCCTTTCTTTAGCACGAGATCCTGTTCTCCAACAGGTCGAATGGTTGTGGCAGTTGGACATTCTCCCTTACCGCAACGAGAAGCTGGTAATGCGTTCACGACAGGACCAACTTGCCATGGAACTGCTGGAGAGCAGAACACAGCATGTGAAAGTGGATGGAACATGGCGTTATGCAACCCCTCTCCTACGTGCTGCCAATGCACCACCACTGAAGGGTACCAGGGATTCTGTTCTACACAATCTCAGAAGCACAGAGAAACGCTTGGGCAAAGATCCAGAGAAAGCCAAGGTTTATGAGGCCGAAATTCAGAAGCTTTTGGATGCAGGATATGTTGTCAAAGTCCCCTTAGAGCTTCTACATTCAGATGAGGAATCATGGTTTATCCCACATCATCTTGTTCACCACAACGGAAAGGACAGACTAGTTTTTAACTGTTCTTTCGTCCATCAAGGTCTCCCCCTCAACCAACAGCTCCTTCCTGGCCCTTGCCTCGGTGCTTCATTACTAGGAGTCCTTATTAGATTCCGACAGCACACGGTCGCAATCAGCGGCGACATACGTTCTATGTTCCATCAGGTAAGACTCCTGCCGGAGGATGAACCTCTCTTGAGGTTCATCTGGCGGAACATGCGGAAAGGAGATCAGCCTGATATCTACCAATGGCAAGTCTTACCATTTGGAACGACTTGCAGCCCATGCTGTGCGACCTTCGCACTTCAGAAGCACGTCAGGGACCACCAGCCATGTGATGCTGAAGTAAGGCAGTCGATAGAACAGTGCTTTTATGTTGACAACTGCCTTCAGAGTCTTCCCACTGTGGATGAAGCTAGGCAGCTGGTCAACAAGATGAGATCTGTACTCGCCTCAGGGGGGTTTGAAATCCGGCAGTGGGCCAGCAACGTCCCCTCAGTGGTCGAGCACTTACCAGCTAGCGCAAAATCAGAGAGCATAGAGCTATGGCTGCAGAAGAATCATTCCGACCCTCAGGAGCCAGCTCTAGGTCTGATCTGGTACTGCCTGAATGATCATCTGGGTTACAAACACCGCCCGACAACAGAGTGTCTCCCACAATGAGGCACATTTACAAAGTCCTGGCATCCCAATATGACCCTTTAGGGTTCGTCACCCCCTTTACCACCAGGGCTAAAGTTCTAGTCCAGAAACTCTGGGCTAAGCCAAGAAGTTGGGATGACCCGAACCTTCCCATAGATCTGCTTGAGAGGTGGCGAGCATGGGAACAGGAACTACCTAACCTTGCCAAGGTAGTGTTTCCCCGTTGTTACATCCAATCAAACTTCAGTGAGGAGGTGTCAAGATTCAGCTTGCACATTTTCTGTGATGCGGCCGAGGTGGCCTACGGAGCAGTGGCGTACCTGCTTATCAAGCATCAGGATGAAATCCACACCTCCTTCGTGATGGCCAGGTCAAGGGTGGCTCCCAGCGACAACTGACAATGCCGCGGTTGGAACTCTGTGCAGCCTTGGCTGGTGCCCAGCTTGCTAAGCTTCTAGTGCAAGAGTTGACCATTCCTATTGAGACGACCACACTCTGGACTGACTCGACTACTGTCTTGACCTGGATTCAGTCAGAGTCGTGCCGATATAAAGTTTTTGTCGGCACTAGAGTGGCTGAGATCCAGGAGTTAACTGACTTGCATTCGTGGAGGTATGTGGACTCAGCAAGTAACCCGGCAGATGACATCACCGGGGAAGACACTCAGAGCTGGCGGGTCCCAGTAGGTGGAATCAGGGACCTCAGTTCTTCGTGGACCACCAGATCAGTGGCCAACTATACCGCCTCTGGAGAATCGAGATGATTCCTCAGAAACCAGAAAGACTGTATTCTGTGGACTAACTACAGATGACCGGAACCTGCAGATGCTTCATGCAGCTCAATTTACCTCTTGGAAGGCCTTGGTTAAGGCCACTTACCAGTCCCTTCATGGGGCGGCTGCTTTGGATGCAGGAGCACATAGTCCGGATTATCGGAGCGCTGAAGCGTTGATTTTGAGTCAATCCCAAGCTGAATCCTTCCCACTAGAATTCAAAGCCTTGAAAGCAGGTAAGCCAGTGCCCTCTTCTAGTCGTCTGAGCACACTAGCACCAGAGTTTGATCAGACACTAAGTTTGATTCGAGTTGGAGGACGGCTTCGAAGATTGGAGGACTCGAGTCCAACCGAGATTCACCCAGTAGTTTTAGACCCCCATCATGCTGTTACCAAGCTACTCATCCAAGACGTTGATGAATGCCTACTTCATCCAGGGCCGGACAGAGTTTTTGCTGAACTCCGTCGTTACTACTGGGTTCTGAGAGGTAGACAGGCGGTGAAGAAACACCAGAGGGGTGCGTGCAATGCCAGAGGTGGAGGCTAAGCCAATGGTGCCCATTATGGCTGACCTACCTTTAGCTCGGCTACGACTCTATCAACCACCATTCTTCTCGACAGGTGTTGACTGCTTTGGGCCATTCATGGTCAAAATAGGCCGTCGCTCAGAGAAGCGATGGGGTGTGATCTTTAAATGTTTGACCACCCGTTGCATACACCTCGATCTCCTCAACAGCCTGGATGCAGATGCTTTCTTACTTGCCCTAAGGCGTTTCATAGCCCGACGGGTACCCCATCAGAGATTATTTCTGACCAGGGAACTAATTTCCGAGGTGCCAAAACAGAGCTGAGGGAGGCATTTGAAAAATGGAACCTCAACTGCAGGAACAGCTGGCAGACCAGCAGATTACTTTCAAGATGAATCCTCCTGCAGCCCCGCATTTTGGCGGCACATGGGAACGTGAGATTAAATCTGTGAAGTCGGCCCTGCAGGTTGTTGTAGGAAGTCAATCCCTGCCAGAAGACGTTCTGCACACCGTGCTAATTGAGATAGAGGGTATCCTGAATAGCAAACCCCTAGGCTACGCCTCGTCTGACGTGGCGGATGTGACACGGTCACCCCAACTTCCTCCTCATGGGGCGGCGGGATGCCTCACTACCCCAAGTCGTCTACACTCCTGAACCTCTATCTAGCGACGATGGCGCCATGCTCAGACTGTAGTTGATCATTTCTGGGCATACTTTACCCGTCATTACCTGCCTAACCTGCAGTCTCGTCTTAAGTGGCAGCGTGAGACTCAGGATCTGACTAAGGATGCTGTTGTGATGGTGGTAGACCCACAACTGCCTCGGGCTCACTGGCCCATCGGTAGGATTGAGAGTCTGGTACCCAGCGAAGACGGCCATATTAGGTCAGCAAAGGTCAGGATAAAGGACTGCCTGTATCTTCGTCCTGTGGCTAAACTAGTTCAACTCCCAGCACTCCCGGACGATGAGGACACGGCCGTTAAGGACTAAGGAATTTATATTTCTGCACATTAGCTATGCTAATCTGGGGGCGGCTGTACTAAATTCCTTATTCATTTATCAAAGTGCGTGTGACGTGCGCGTACAGAGCGCTGACGGCAGTTCACCGGCGGTCCCAGTTTACTTTCAGTTTCGTTCTCTGCCGCTATTCTCATTGAGTGGTAAATGTGCGTGCATGAATGTAAGTTAATATCTTTCTTTACCGGTCATATTGCAATGATGTTACCGCCGCATGTCGGATTGTGGTCACCGGTTCATACTGTAGTTAAGTTTATGCAGAATATGCAGTAGTGATGCTCGTGTGATTTACATGCATATGTTTAGCGCCATTTATCGGGTTGTACTTAATATTAATGTGTAGAGAAGTTGTATTAAGGCACATGTTTATGTAACTGTATATAGACGGATTCTGATATTTTATTTGTTTCTTCCAGATTAAACCACATTTACTACTTCTGTTAATTTAATGACTGTACAATGCTGGAGGATGTAAAGTGACCCAGCCTGAAGAGATTAAACGGACAAACAATCATCTGTCTCCAGTCACACTTCTTACGGGAGTTCCGTAGTGGACTAGCATTCCACCTAACTATAGAAAGCAGATTCCTTTTCAGTAACCAAATCCTTGAATTTAGCTCTACTGTGTGTTCTTTCGAGAATGTCACATGCTGTACCTCTCCACCTTTCTCGTAATTTATATGGAAGTTTGGATATAATCTGTTTGAGGTTAGAAGGCAAATCAAGATCAAGCATGTTAGGAAGGTCTTCAGCAGCATTGCAACAGCCTCTCAAATAAAGGGCATAGGCAATAAGAGCCTTTCCATCCTCAGCCTTGATATTACTCCAGCACAGAGCCTTTTCCATATATGCACTGGTGATCTTCACTTCATCACCAAAATGACATTTGAGGAGCTTCTTGGCTTCAGCATAACCCCTTCTAGCCTCCATATGCAAGCAACTTCGAACAAGTTCTTTTGACTGGCCAGAAGTAAATTGTTCCAGATAGTAAAGTCTATCCCTACTATTATCGGTTTTATCTTCTATGCCATGTTCGAAGGCTTGCATGAAAGAACGAAAATTTAGTGGATCTCCATCAAACACTGAAATCTCTCTGGAGGGGAGTAAAGTGTGTTTTTGCTGCAAAACCAAAAGTTCGGCAATGTCATTTTGCCTCCGCACCACGTTTGAAAGATTCATATTTGTAAGCCCCACATCTGTGCGACTAGCAGATGAATTTTGAAAAGTTGTAACAGGATTAGCAGATGTAGCTGTTGCATCCTCAACATTGGACTTTCTTTGGTCGGCCTTAACTTGATTGAGTTTTGGAGGTTGAAACATTCTTTGCAATGGAGTTTTTGGGATAACTCCAAGTTGAACAAATTCAAAAGATGGTGATGGTCCTGGTGATGTTTGATCCTGTTTTGTTGATGTCTTCTTAGAATACTCAGTGCCATACTTTTCCAGATAATCATTCATTGCATCCTTAGGTTCATAAGATTGCTGGGGATTAACAGACCGAACTTGTAGACTTGGGCTTGCTGTTGTTTCGAAGTCTTCTAGGACCTTTAATTTAGCATCGTTTGCAGCTAGGTCACATTCCAAATTGGCTGTTTCTAGTCTCATATTCAAAGCAGCCTTTTCCATTTCAAGAGCATGTTTTTGTTTTAATGCAGCTTTGCGGGCAAGAAGAGCTGCCTTATCAGCAGATACTTTTATCTTCATTGAGGATACCTTGATATATTGTGATGATATACTTGAGCTGTGAGAACTACAAGATTTATGTGACCTTTTGGACACATTCGAAGCACTATCACTTGGGTCGATAAGTGTTTGTGGATCCTTTTGAACATTTTTCCACATCTCATATTCACTTATAAAGTTCTCGAATGTAGCCATTTTAGGCTCAAACCAATCAATGAGCTCATTTTCTCGGATATCATCAGATAGTTGTTCTTGCACAAGCTTATGAGCAATCTTAAATTCTCCAAGAGCCATATGAAATACCACTGCACCTCTTTTTATTGATTCCACATCACCCCCGTCTGCAAGTAATGCCTTTACTTCATTCATCCTACGTGTGCACACACCGAGCTTTCCCCTACGCATAGAACTGAGGGTTGCAATGCTTTGTTCGACCTCTGCATTTCCATTTTTGGACATTTCATCAGCCATCTTTGACGCACAAACAAGCACAATCAAGTATCCAGATATCCGTAGAATCAACAGGCCACAATATACACATAAGCATCAGCTTATTGTATCATGCTTTGATCAAAGCCAAAATTCTCAACGGCAGTTCTTCAAAATAAGTTCACCCATGGTTACTCACGAATTGGATGAATTTCAGGATCCTTTGAAAGCTGTAGATACGTTCCACTCATGGCTTGTTCAATCCAAGTGTAGGCCGTAATTTCCTACCACATGCTTGCCTGTCCTTCTTGGGAGTTTTTTGACTAATGTAATGGCTTCTCTTCCTTTCTCGCCATTTCCGTGAGGGAAAGTATCTTTGACACTACTCACTTGTTTAAGCTTGCTTGCATGATTTTATTGTAAAGAAAAGTGAAACTTAAAAACAAAACCGTGATTTCCCTATAAACAGTGTAGTCGGATGTAGGTCAAAAAACTGTCTCCCTTCCCTCTCCCATTGCCACATCACTTCCTGTTTAAGATGGCTACCTACAGGAAATCCCCAAACATGAGTGCAGTTCATCTCTTTACCACAGGGGGAGTACGGAAATATAATAACATATATCAATGACATTGAGTAACAGCATTAAATAGCCTTATGGCTCCTACAATAGTTATATAACTATGATAACTCTTGTGTCATCAGAACAGGGTGTTCAACGCACCAACGTTTCTGTTTAAAAAACGCTTTGCAATGTTTTGACGGGGCTGAACGCAGCCCTGACTAGACCAGCCAATGCACATGCGCAGTATAAGCACGTTATGACTCTGAATGCGCATTGGCTGGTCTAGCCTGAAAATTTGACCATAGGAAACAACTTTCATGGGGCAATTAATTTCATATTTTTGTTGCTGATTTGAAATTTGTAATTTAATTGTGAGTTCAGCAAGCAGTTTTTGAGATTTCAGGATTCCCCTATTCATTAAGATTGGTCTTGTACGAGCTGCCTGGAGGCGTTGCAAATATGGCTGCCGAGTGAAGAGACTTTCCTCGAAAGGGAATTTGTTTTAAAATGATTTATTTTCATTTAATTTTTTTATGATTTAATTAATTGTCAGCTTTTCATTAAAGTCACAACCCCCTGCAGTTCCTTTACGAACCCTAGTTTGGGAAACCTTGATGTAATATGATGTTTAATGCACTTCATGTTGTAAATTACAATGAATGGAACAAGTTTTCTTACTCTTTACATTTTTTACATCATTATGATACAAGATAATGCTATTTAAATCAATGTGATAAACGAGTTAAATCAAAAGTAATATAAAGGTAATTTAAAAGTAATCTGATTATATTACCTAAAATGTGTCATTTAACAGATTACGTTACTGACTACAATTTTTGTCATGTAATCTGGAATCAGTAACGGATTACAATTTGTAAGTAATGTACCCAGCTCTGATAAGAGGTCATTGTGCTGTAAAAGCATCCTGTAATTTTCAGAACTCAAAACACTCTCGTTAGTCTAAAAACAGCTTATATTGAAGCCAGTCTGCCAAAATGACAGCTTGTGGAATGTACAACTCTATGATGTAATAGTATGGCTAAACACCGCCTCCGCCAAAAGAAGATCAAAGCCTGCTTCTATATCACTGCCTGTTTAGCCCCGCCCACCGATTTGCGCACATGGTGTAAATAACGAGAGGTGAATGTAGGTACACGCAGAAACCAAATGATAAAGATGGCCCCAAAGACAATAAGATGCTGTGCAGTGCCAAGCTGTGGAAAAACAGTCTCTGCATTGCCTTCCTTCTGATCCCAACATTAGGAAAGAGTGGATGAACTTTAGTAAGAACAGTCAGTAAGTTCAGTTGTCATATCAATGGCATTATGTTTTCACCTTCATTTGTTAAATGAAGTTTTTAATTTACTTAATATGAAAAGATTCGTTCTGTTGTGTGATTTCTGCTGCCAACTCGTTTAATGTTAAACAAGTTAAATGAAAAACACTTCTGTAATCATTTAACCATTACTTATCATGCAATATTTACTTTGTTTAAAAAGCCATTTTTTCCTAAATGCTGTGACTGACAATAGAACAATACAATACACCAAAAAAATGCAAAATAATTACAAAAGGTATCAAATTTATTTGTGCACTGTAATCTAAATCTGTTCCAACTGCAAGGAACAGACCCAAATTCGATGCGTTCAAACAGTTGAAAGAACAGGTAGTTTCAGTCAATTTAATCACAGCTTTGTGCTGTTTTCAATAAAAAAAAACACACAGATTGGAGATTATGCTGAGAACACACACATTAAATGCTCCATCAAAAGATGGTTTATTAAAGGTTCTCTGCAAATAGTAACAGTTTTTTTTTTTTTTTTAGAGCTTAGAGTTCTTTATTACCACCTTTTTTTCTTTTCTTTTTTTAAATCTGTAACTGTCAAAAATTATTTCAGAGCCACTTAATTGTTGATTTGTTGGAGCTCCACCACCCAATTACATAGACCATGAACACACACTCAACAGGTGATATCTTTCATAAAATGTCTATACATTTTAACTGTCAAATTATAACGGGTTTTCTGCCAATCATGTCTTTTTTCTCTTTTCAGATTTTAAACAGTTGATTTAAGTGTGACCCGGTTTGTTCACTTGAGGATACTTCCTTTAAACATCTGATCTTAAAGGTGCAGTCCGTAAATTTTCCCTCTTTGTCGCCATCTCTGTTTGAAAACCTGGAATTGCAAGCTGCTTGCGGAATTATCTCGCTTGTGTGGGTTGTGAGTTGGCACGGCTCCAGCGCGGATGAATCTAATGTTTTGAGGTGAAAGTGTGTCTGTCAGTCACCGCACCAGTGTGGATGTTTACTGCACTCCGCGATCACAGTTTCTAGACTATGTCTTGGAATATATGAACCAAATTGCCTATCACAGCTATGCTGATGATACCCAGATTTACCTAGCCTTATCTCCAAATGACTACAGCCTCATTGACTCCCTCTGCCAATGCATTGATGAAATAAACTGTTGGATGTGCCAGAACTTTCTTGAAGTCATTGCATTTGGAAACAAAGATGAAGTTCTCAAGGTGAATGCATACCTTGACTCTAGGGGTCAAACAACTAAAAATCAAGTAAAAAATCTTGGGGTGTTTCTGGAGACAGACCTTAGTTTTAGTAGTCATGTCAAAGCAGTAACTAAATCAGCATACTATCATCTCAAAAACATTGCAAGAATTAGATGTTTTGTGTCCAGTCAAGACTTGGAGAAACTTGTTCATGCCTTTATCACCAGCAGGGTGGATAATTGTAATGTCTCCTCACCGGCCTTCCAAAGAAGACCATTAGACAGCTGCAGCTCATCCAAGAACGCTGCTGCCAGGATTCTGACTAGAACCAGAAAATCTGAGCAAATCACACCAGTCCTCAGGTCCTTACACTGGCTTCCAGTTACATTTAGGATTGATTTTAAAGTACTTTTACTCATTTACAAATCACTCGATGGCCTAGGACCTAAATACACTGCAGATATGTTCACTGAATATAAACCTAACAGACCACTCAGATCATTAGGATCGAGTCAGTTAGAAATACCAAGGGTTCACACAAAAAGGGTAGTCTGCTTTTAGCTATTATGCCGCCCGCAGCTGGAACCAGCTTTCAGACGAGATCAGATGTGCTGAAACATTAGCCACATTTAAATCCAGACTCAAAACTCATCTGTTTAGCTGTGCATTTGTTGAATGAGCACTGTGCTACGTCCAAACTGATTGCACTGTTTTTTATGTATAATCATTTTCTATTCTTAACTGTTTTAAATTCATTTTAAATAATTTTTTATACAATTTTCTTGTTTTTACTATTTTTTTTATTTCTTGTTTTTATTGTTGTGATTATTTTTTAATGACTATTTCACTTCCTTTTATGTAAAGCACTTTGAATTACCAGAATTGCCATCTGAACAAGTAAGTAACAAGTCTGCCACGTTTGTTCTGACCAGCTGAGGAAAAAAGCATTACCATAAATCGCGCTACCAATGGTAATTTAATCTAAAGATCATTTAGTTCATGTCACATCAAACCGTGCAAAGTATTATTATTGTTATACTTTATTCTCAAATTATTAATGTTAACAACATCAGCATTGCATGACTATGAGTATAGTGTGTTTTAGAGTGTAGATTTCAGTTTCTGTACAGTCTAATATCTAATTGTCATACCAATTTCATATTAAGAAATTCCTTCAACCCAAAAAGCGAATTATTCTCCCTTCGAACTGGTTTTCTTTAAAATACAAATCTTGTGTAATAAAGCTATCTGTAATCAGAAGCATATTTAAAACTGAAATATAATTTCATTCCATTCACGTGTTTCATAAACACATATTTATAAGGTTAATTTCACAAAAAATGCATGCTCTTTAGGTTGTTTTATAATAATTTAAATATATTTTGTGCATGCATGCCCCTCTTTTTTACCAGGTTACTAAAAATATTAAGATAATTTGCTTCCAGTAAAACACATTTGCAAAATGGTTTCAGCATATATGAAATAAAAAGAGTTACATGAAAATAAATATTTATTGTGATGCCTGAAATAAGTGTGAGAGCAGTATTCATTCAAATATCAAGGTGTTAGAATGCTTGTTGCCACAGATGTAAGTGGATATGAGAAGCTTAAAAGCATTCTGAAAACAAGGGTAGAAAAAACCATAAATCAAGGGGTTACAAGTCGAGTTGAAATATGCAAACCAAAACAAAGCATCAAAAACAACAGCTGGAGTCCAAAAATTTAAAAAAGGGTCGAGAACAGCAGCAGTAAAATACGGCAGCCAACATAACAAAAAAACACCCATGACAATAGCCAGAGTTTTAGCTGCTTTTCTCTCTCTGTGAGCAGAGCTTTGACTCCTCAACCCTCCAGCCACTCTTTCTGACATAACCTTTGCATGTTTTTGTGCAACATAGAATATTTTTAAATACAGAGAGCTCATGATCGTCCCAGGAAGAAAAAATGTGAGAATTGGACATATAAGACCCCACTGCTTGTTAAAAAACACAACACAACTTCCCACACAGTAAGTCTGCAATATAAGCATCTCTAATCCAGCTGCACTTATCCCTGAAAACACAACAGAAAAACTGTAGAGAAATGAAAACAGCCATATGAAAGTAGTAAAAACAGTCACAGTGTTGTTTGTGACCCTCATTCTGTATCTTAGAGGGTCACAAATGGCCCAGTACCTGTCAACAGATATTAAACTGAGATGCAGTATTGAGGAGATACAGAAGCTCATATCTAAACTAGAATGAACTTTACACACAAAATCTCCCAGATACCAGCAGCCTTCAACAGATCGCACCATGCTGTACGGCATGACCAAAGAGCCCAGCAGACAGTCACTGGCAGCCAGAGAGCGAACGATCAGATGAGTTGGAGACTGAAGCTGTTTGAAGTGAGAGATGGAGATGATGATCAGCAGGTTCCCAAAAACTGTTGTGAGGATCATCAGCACCATTAAAACATACATCGCCACTTTAACCCCAGTAAGACGAAGCAGTTTTGGACAGGAGTCCGACCGGAATGGATAGCAGAGGAACATATTTTCAATTTGAGTCTCATTTGAAGTCATCACATCTGCTCCAGTTGCTGAGATGATTTTCTTTGAAATCATAAGGTGGCTGACAATTATAAACATAAGTATTAAACTAATAATAATATGAAAATCAGGTTAGTAAAGAATAATATCCAAAGAAAGATAAAATATATAGAGAGAGAGAACATGCCCATCCATTTTAACAACATAAATTGACTCAATGTAGCTTGGTTTTGTCCATATATACCCTCATATTTGAAATAACCCCTCCTACACCTGTCAGTTTATCCCGTGGTTAGAAAAACAACATGAACTCAGGAGAAAAAATGAAAACAAAAACAGACCCAATTCATAAAATGTGACATATGCTTTTGGAAAAAAACATCCGTGACGTTCATCTGTAAAGTGAAATATATACAGTAGTTGGCTTTGAAGATATATTTTTCATTCCCTTCAGGTCATCAATAACAACACATTCTCACGCCCAACTCGTCACATATTGATGCTTGGTCAGGACCCTTTGGCATCACTTTTTGACCCTTAGTGTCATTTTTCGACGTGCAGGATCCTCCATTGCTTTAAATAAGAAACCCTTGGAGTCGATATGCCGACGCAAAAGGCATTGGGAATTTTATCGTCATGATTAAATTATATATTGTGAAATAAAATTGCCATTATTGCATATACAGTGGGGGGGGGGGATTATTTGATCCCCTGCTGATTTAGTTTGTTTGCCCAATGACAAATAAATTATCAGTCTATAATTTTAATGGTAGGTTCATTTTAACAGTGAGAGACAGAATAACAACAAAAAAATCCAGAAAAACGCATTTCTAAAAATTATAAATTGATTTGCATTTTAATGAGTCAAATAAGTATTTGACCCCTTCGCAAAACATTTACATTTACATTTATGCATTTAGCAGACGCTTTTATCCAAAGCGACTTACATTGCATTCAAGTTACAGTTTTTACATTTTATCAGCTCTTGCTTTCCCTGGGAATCGAACCCATGATCTCAGCGTTGCTAGCGCCATGCTCTACTATTTGAGCTACAGGAAAGCCTGTAAAACATGACTTACTCGGTGGCAAAACCCTTGTTGGCAATCACAGAGGTCAGAAGTTTCTTGTAGTTGGCCACCAGGTTTGCACACATCTCAGGAGGGATTTTGTCCCACTCCTCTTTGCAGATCCTCTCCAAGTCATTAAGGTTTCGAAGCTGATGTTTGACAACTCGAACCTTCGGCTCCCTCCACAGATTTTCTATGGGATTAAGGTCTGGAGACTGGCTAGGCCACTCCAGGACCTTCATGTGCTTCTTCTTGAGCCACTCCTTTGTTGCCTTGGCCGTGTGTTTTGGGTCATTGTCATGCTGGAATACCCATCCACTACCCATTTTCAATGCCCTGGCTGGCTTCAATGCCCCGTTCAACGTCCCTTTGATGCGGTGCAGTTGTCCTGTCCCCTTAGCAGAAAAACACCCCAAAAGCATAATGTTTCCACCTCCATGTTTGATGGTGGGGATGGTGTTCTTGGGGTCATAGGCAGCATTCCTCCTCCTCCAAACATGGCGAGTTAAGTTGATGCCAAAGAGCTGGATTTTGGTCTCATCTGACCACAACACTTTCACCCAGTTCTCCTCTGAATCATTGGCAAACTTCAGACGGGCCTGTACATGTGCTTTCTTGAGCAGGGGGACCTTGCGGGTGCTGCAGGATTTCAGTCTTTCATGGCGTAGTGTGTTCCCAATTGTTTTCTTGGTGACTATGGTCCCAGTTGCCTTGAGATCATTGACAAGATCCTCCTGTGTAGTTCTGGGCTGATTCCTCACCGTTCTCATGATCATTGAAACTCCACGAGGTGAGATCTTGCATGGAGCCCCAGTCCGAGGGAGATTGACAGTTACTTTGTGTTTCTTCCATTTGCAAATAATCGCACCAACTGTTGTCACGTTCTCACCAAGCTGCTTGGCGATGGTCTTGTAGTCCATTCCACCCTTGTGTAGGTCTACAATCTTGTCCCTGACATCCTTGGACAGCTCTTTGGTCTTGGCCATGGTGGAGTTTGGAATCTGATTGATTGATTGGTTCTGTGGACAGGTTGTCTTTTATACAGGAAACAAGATGAGATTAGGAGCACTCCCTTTAAGAGAGTGCTCCTAATCTCAGCTCCTTACCTGTATAAAAGACCCCTGGGAGCCAGAAATCTTGCTGATTGATAGGGGATCAAATATTTATTTGACTCATTAAAAAGCAAATGAACTTATAACTTATTTGAAATGCGTTTTTCGCACTGTTCAAATTAACCTACCATTAAAATTATAGACTGATTATTTCTTTGTCAGTGGGCAAACGTACAAAATCAGCAGGGGATCAAAAAAAAAAAATTTCCCCACTGTATGTTGGGGTGTGATTTTTCAACGTAAACAGTCACAACAGTTTTATTTTACTTCACACTATTTACACATTTATGAGCAAGTAACCCAACCCCTGCCCCTAAACCTACCAATTGTCAATAAAACACAAGATATAACAGGCAGATACAACTACAGTCATAATTTATTCAAAAACTATTAATATTCCAAGTCTTCCGAGGCAAAACGATTGATTTGTGAAAGAATATGCGATCACTGTCTCTGTCTGCTGTAAAACTCAGATCCTGTGTGCAGTCTCTGTGTGCAAATTAAAAAAATGCTGCCAGAAGAAGCCTTATGTCAGCCTTGGTTGTGAAATGCTATTGGCTCTTGTGTGTCTCGTGACCGATTACGTCATGCTAAAGTAGTACCTTTTTGAAAGAGATGTGAACACGTTAATGGAACGGAATCATTTTCAGCGATTAAAACCTTATGTTTTACTCTCTTCTTTGCATAAAGATATCATATGGATTTAGAAGACTTGGAATGCAACACGACTTGTTTGTAATGCTTTTATGTTGCTTTTTTATGGTCGGTTTTTGCAATAAATACCCGTGGCTACTTTTATTTGCCTGTTACATGTTTTATATTGTTCAGAAATGGGTAGGTTTAGGGTAGGGGTGGGGTTACATGCTCCAATAAAAGTATAAATTTATATAAAATTATTTCTGTTAAATACAAATGCATGCAAACCATTAAATTAAGACAAACAACTGAAAACAATGGGTGACCCTGCACGTTGGAAAGTGACGCTAAAAGGATACCCCTGTGCATCGAAAAATTATGCTAAAGGGGTACTTTGAGCGTCAAAAAGCGATGCCAAGGGGTCCTGACCAAGCGTCAATATGTGACGAGTTGTGAGTGAGAACGTGTCAATAATTATTATTATTTATTATGCAATTATTTAAAAAAGTGGAATACAAGCAGCTATGCGCAGGCATTAAAATGAAGCCAATAATTAAATGTGATGGCTGATAACTAATAAATGCTCAATATTAAAATTCTATATGATTTTTATCTATTAAAGGGGTCATCGGATGCCCATGTTAGACAAGCTGATATGATTCTTTAGGGTCTTAATAAAAAGTCTATAACATACTTTGGTTAAAATTTCTCAATGATAGTATAAAAAACGCCCTTTTTACCCTGTCAAAATCAGCTTTGTTTTCAGCAAGCTGTTTTTTAGTCCATGTTGCTTTAAATGATAATGATCTCTGCTGACCCCGCCCCTCTCTTTCGTGGGGTGATGAGCAGACTGTAAAGTTCAGCTGCAAAACTGGCTACTAGCACATTATTAGGAAAGGCGATTTGCAAAGATTCATAAAAACCCTTATACTCACTTCTTCTGTAGATGAAGCTGGATCATGAATGATTGGCGTGAACATAGGTGCATTTATGTAGATTGAGGATCGACACATTCCCTTCAAAACAAAAGTAACGTTAACCCTCTGTGTCTTCAGTGGCTCAGATGCCGGGAGTAAATGACGACTGCTATATTCATTATTACATCCAACAAGTAAACACTTCAATCGATTAATCGGAGACATCTTGTCTTCCCCTGCACCGGAGTTGAGACGGCCTTGTCAATCAACTATCGTGGGAGCTGTCTTGTTAGAACTACATCATTCTGACAGGAATCTCAGAACAGCCTGATTTGAGAAAGGGGATTTTAAAACAAAACCACTGGGTGGATTTTTATCATTATAGGATGGATGTGCACACACATTTCCAACACACATTTATGTTCAAACGACTTGTAAAGTGAATTTTGCATCCGATGACCACTTTAAAAAAAATAAAAAAAACCTTAACAATAAAAACTAAATTCTGTGATTTTACATGCTACAAGTAAATGTGGGCATCACAACATTGCAAAACAGGGGTGTCAAACTCAGTTCCTGGAGGGCCGCAGCCCTTAAGAGTTTTGTTCCAACCCTGCTCCAACACACAAACCATTTAGTGAATATGCACATAAACAGCCTTTTAATTAAAAGAGTAGAATAATCATGACTAATAGTAAGACATGCAAACAAAAAAGAAAACCAAACTGGACGCAAGAACAGTTGTTACTTCTTGCCCAATTGGTTAATGAAAACAAGCATATAATCAAAGGAAAATTTGGAGTTAGGATAAGCTCCAAAACCAAAGGCGATACCTTTATAAAAGCTCATTATCGTCAAATATTTCGAAAATGTTTACGTTCCGAGGCAGATTGCCGGCAATAGCCATTTTAGGATAGTTTGTGGTTTGGTCTTAGTGACTTAGGAGTCCTCTTCACTGCTCCTAATGTTTCACAGATTTAGGAGCTAGTTTTAGTGCTAAATCACTTTGTGAAATACTCTTAGAGCAAAAATTCTAAAATTAGGACTGACACACCCATTATTTTTAAGATTTTCTTTATGAGCTACCTTTAGCCTTAAAATGTTTTGTGAATACGGGCCCTGGATTCTAATTGGGTGATATAACTTGCCAAAAAGTGAATGTGTTGCTAAAGGGAGACCATTTAATGTAAACCCAGTATGCTGTGATCAAAAGTTTTATTTAAAATGATAATTTCACAAAAATGCAGGCTATATAGATTTCTTTATTATAAATTAATATATTTTTCTGAACATAGTACAAAAGTTTTCTGGAATTTCTCTGAAAATATCTGTTTTTTTGAACATGGATTTTTGCCCTGAATGTTTAATGTCCCACTCCCTGCCCCTCTCTTCAGATTACTAAATATTCTATTAAAGAAGATCACTCCTTCTATTAATGCAGAAATGTTCATAAGTAAAAATAATACATTTGCAAAATGGTATCAGCATAACATATAACTAGCAAATAAAAGAATTACATAAAAATATAACTTTGTTATGATGGGTGAAATAAGTGTAAGTGCCGTAGTCATTCTAATATCAAGGTGTTTGAATCATTGATGCAACAGACATAAGTGGATATAAGAATCTTAAAAGCATTCTGAAAACAAGGGTAGAAAAAACCATAAATCAGTGGATTACAAGTGGAGTTAAGGTATGCAAACCAAACCAAAGCATCAAAAACATCAGCTGGGGTCAAAAAATTGAAAAAAGGGCCGAGAACAGTAACCGTAAAATATGGCAGCCAGCAGAACAAAAACACACCCATAACAATGGCCAGAGTTGTAGCTGCTTTTTTCTCTCTGTGAGCAGAGCTTTGGCTCTTCAACCCTCCAGTCACTCTTTCTGACATAACCTTTGCATGTTTTCGTGCAACATAGAAGATTTTCATATACAGAGAGCTCATGATTGTCCCAGGAAGGAAAAATGTGAGAACTGGACATATAATACCCCATTGTTTGTTAAAGAACAAAACACAGCTTCCCACACAATAAACCTGCATGATGAACAACTCCAAACCAATTTTGTTTACACCTGAAAACACAATAGAAAAACTGTAGAGAAATGAAAACAGCCAAATAAAGGTAGTAAATACAGTCACAGTGTTGTTTGTGACCCTCATTTTGTACCTCAGAGGGTCACAAATGGCCCAGTACCTGTCAACAGATATTAAACTGAGATGCAGTATTGAGGAGATACAAAAGGTCATGTCTAAACTAGAATGAACTTTACACACAACATCTCCCAGATACCAGCAGCCTTCAACAGATCGCACCATGCTGTACGGCATGACCAAAGAGCCCAGCAGACAGTCACTGGCAGCCAGAGAGCGAACGATCAGATGAGTTGGAGACTGAAGCTGTTTGAAGTGAGAGATGGAGATGATGATCAGAAGGTTCCCAAAAACTGTCGTGAGGATCATCAGCACCAAGAAAGCATACATTGCCACTTTAACCACAACATAACGCTGTACTTTTAGACAGGAGTCCGGCCGGAGTGGATAGCAGAGAAAAACAATCTGAGTGTCAGTTTCATTAGAAGTCATCACGTCTGCTCCAGATGCTGAGATAAATTCCTTTGTAACTGTAAAAAGGCAGACAACTATAAACCAAAGTATAAACTGAATAATTTTGTAGATTATAGTTTGGTAAAAACCAATATCCAAAGACAGGTGAACATATATATAATACATGCCCAACTAGTTTCACTCCCTAAATGGACTCAAAACAGCTCAGATTTGTTCATATATATATACTCTCAGATTTGAGGTAACCCTCCACACACCTGTCACTGTTACCCATAGCTACAAACACAAGATGAACTAAGGAGATTAAAATGAGAAAATTCATTTATTCAGTGGTATAACTATCACTATGTCATTCATTGCAATTTTGAGGGTAAATCCCACACTGACATGCAGATGTCACACACAAAACTTTGCAGCATGTATGTGGTCGTTGGTCCACTTACCAGCATAAAAAGCTACTTTTATTCAAATACTGAATGAATGAATGTTGTCAAAAGTACCGACTGTGGTACCACCCTTACAAAAAATAAGTTTATTCAAGTGTGCTATTAGTATACTTCTTTTAAACTAAAAAATATAGTAAAGTCTACTTTTTATGTACTTCTCAGAAATGGGCTTTATGTACTTTTCATAAATATACTTAAAATAACATTTAAGTATACTTGACTTATACTTAGAAAAAGTCTAAACATATTTGAGCTATACTTGTGCTCCTAGAATCCGTGTTTTCGTTGTTATACGGTAGGGGGGTGCTAGTGCAAACCTTCTGTACAGAATTTTAAAAAAAAATAAAAATACACAAATGAAGAAGAAACTGAAACAATAGATGCTTCCGCATATAATCTAACATGATCATCAGACATAAAACAGCATCAAAACTGTGTAACGTTATGGAATAAAATGGCGACCAATGAAGAGGTAATAATGACTGTCAAGCTTTGGGTGCTGACTCCATCTACATTTTGATTATATAATTCTGAATCCAATTCATAGTCTTTTTTTTTCAGATTTTTGTTCAAAATGTTGTTTAATTATTTATTTTTCATTTATGAAACTTGCCCACATTCAAGTGTTTAAAAAAGAATGCATGAAGCTAGCAGATAGCCTGTTCTTTCTTTTGATGTTTTGTATGTTCAGATATTCATATAACAAAATATATACAAATTAACCTCTTAACTGTCACCGTCCACCCTGTGGGACGCCTACGTTTACTTCACTATTTTACAATTAAATCCTAATCTAATCATGACAAACTATATATCGTTGGAAAGGTCTAAGACTCCTAAATAGGTATTTTACCACTTTTTTTGTAAAAAAATTATGTAGGAAAAGTAATAGATTAATTTATGACAAGAGTGCACCTGAAAAATCTACATCATAACAGGAGTTCTGACCTTTGTCACAGAAAGTCTTCTTAGTTGCCTTTTTCTCTATCACGCTTTAGAAATCATAAGAAATTATATATCAGTTGAAAACTTAAAATCTCAAAATTCATCCTTTGAAACCCATTTTAAAATCAGGCATTGCATTACCATGGAAATGGTACATCAAAATCACGTTGGAAAATGTTTTCATTCATGAATTATAAAAAAATAAGTTTGGATAGTGCACTATCATGTCTGTGTTCAAAACTGTGAGTGACAGTTAAGGGGTTAATACCTAAATAGGGACGTAGTAGTATACTTAAAGTATGATGTAAAGTTCACTTAAAGAAAAGTGTGTACTTTAGTAGTAAACTAGTAGTTTACTGAGACTACTTCAAAGTGTTCTAAAATGCTACTACACGTACTTAATTAGTAAACTATCAGTATACCTATAAGTTCACTTTTAGTATAGTTGCAGTACAAGTTAAAAACTTTGATGTAAGTTGTGTACTCAAAGTTTACTACTGTTATACTTAAAGATATACTTTTATATACTAGAAAGTCAGCCAATTTAGTCCCAAAGAATATTGAAATAGTACACTTACAAGTATACTACTAGTACACTGATATTTGTATACTTACTACATAAAGTATACTTAAAAATATACTTAAACTTTACTTAAGTATACGTAATAAAATAAACTTGAAGTACACTACTTTTTGGAAAGGGCAGTCGGTACTGAAATTTAAAAAAATTTTAAAACCATTTCCCGCTAACATTTGAGCGCTGTTGAGCAGATTCTTAAACACCGCTGATTGGCCATTGTGTTCACACACTCAACAGATATGACTGCGATTGGCTACAATGATTATCGCTTCACGCTCTTCACTGAGTGCTCAAACAGAAGCACACAGGAGCATTTGAATGCTGTGTTTATCAGTGGATCCCTAATATATCTGCACATACGGATCCCCTGATAGACGTGCAGTGGCGGTTCTACATTGAATTACTCTCCGGGTGAGAGAGAGTAATTCATGATGAACGACTCCAAACCAATTTTGTTTACACCTGAAAACACAACAGAAAAACTGTAGAGAAATGAAAACAGCCAAATAAAGGTAGTAAATACAGTCACAGTGTTGTTTGTGACCCTCATTTTGTACCTCAGAGGGTCACAAATGGCCCAGTACCTGTCAACAGATATTAAACTGAGATGCAGTATTGAGGAGATACAAAAGGTCATGTCTAAACTAGAATGAACTTTACATACAACATCTCCCAGATACCAGCAGCCTTCAACAGATCGCACCATGCTGTACGGCATGACCAAAGAGCCCAGCAGACAGTCACTAACAGCCAGAGAGCGAACGATCAGATGAGTTGGAGACTGAAGCTGTTTGAAGTGAGAGATGGAGATGATGATCAGCAGGTTCCCAAAAACTGTCGTGAGGATCATCAGCACCATTAAAACATACATTGCCACTTTAACCACAGTAAGACGAAGCAGTTTTGGACAGGAGTCCGACCGGAGTGGATAGCAGAGAAGGACGTTCTCAGTTTGAGTTTCATTAGAAATCATCACGTCTGCTCCAGATGCTGAGATGATTTTCTTTATAACTGTATGATGGCAGGCAATTATAATCCAAAGTAAAAACAGAATAATTTTACAGATTATAGTTTGGTAAAGACCACTATCCAAAGTCAAGTGAACATATATTTAGTACATGCCCATCAAGTTTAATTCCCTAAATGGACTCAGAGCAGCTCAGATTTGTTCATATATATAATCTCAGATTTGAGGTAACCCTCGCTACACAGTTTCGGACATGAGTTTGGCAGAAGTGGATAGCAGAGAAACATATTTTCAAAGTAAATATCAGTCTCATTTAAAGTCATCACATTTACCCTGGATGATTTTCTTTGTAATCATAAAAAGGCTGACAATTATAAAAAATAAGTATTAAATGAATAATTTCATGAATTACAGTTTGATAAAGACCAATAATCAAAGAAAGATATACACATACTGTATATTGGGCATCCTCAAATCTGTCCCACTCCTGCAGAGATTAGCTGTAAACCTAATCAAACACACCTGAGCATGCTAATCAGAGTCTGCAAGATCATTAGAAAATCACAGGTAGGTGAGTTTGATCAGGGTTGGAGCTAAACTCTGCAGCAGATTGGCCCTCCAGGGAAAGATTTGAGGAACCTTGCTGTATATAGTACATACCCATCTAATTTAGCCCCATACATGGACTCAGAGCAGCTCAGATTTGTTCATATATATAATCTCAGATTTGAGGTAACCCTCGCTACACAGTTTCGGACATGAGTTTGGCAGAAGTGGATAGCAGAGAAACATATTTTCAAAGTAAATATCAGTCTCATTTAAAGTCATCACATTTACCCTGGATGATTTTCTTTATAACTGTATGATGGCAGGCAATTATAATCCAAAGTAAAAACAGAATAATTTTACAGATTATAGTTTGGTAAAGACCACTATCCAAAGTCAAGTGAACATATATTTAGTACATGCCCATCAAGTTTAATTCCTAAATGGACTCAAAACAGCTCAGATTTGTTCATATATATATACTCTCAGATTTGAGGTAACCCTCGCTACACAGTTTCGGACATGAGTTTGGCAGAAGTGGATAGCAGAGAAAAACAATCTGAGTGTCAGTTTCATTAGAAGTCATCACGTCTGCTCCAGATGCTGAGATAAATTCCTTTGTAACTGTAAAAGGCAGACAACTATAAACCAAAGTATAAACTGAATAATTTTGTAGATTATAGTTTGGTAAAACCAATATCCAAAGACAGGTGAACATATATATAATACATGCCCAACTAGTTTCACTCCTAAATGGACTCAGAGCAGCTCAGATTTGTTCATATATATAATCTCAGATTTGAGGTAACCCTCGCTACACAGTTTCGGACATGAGTTTGGCAGAAGTGGATAGCAGAGAAAAACAATCTGAGTGTCAGTTTCATTAGAAATCATCACGTCTGCTCCAGATGCTGAGATAAATTCCTTTGTAACTGTAAAAGGCAGACAACTATAAACCAAAGTATAAACTGAATAATTTTGTAGATTATAGTTTGGTAAAGACCACTATCCAAAGTCAAGTGAACATATATTTAGTACATGCCCATCAAGTTTAATTCCTAAATGGACTCAAAACAGCTCAGATTTGTTCATATATATAATCTCAGATTTGAGGTAACCCTCGCTACACAGTTTCGGACATGAGTTTGGCAGAAGTGGATAGCAGAGAAACATATTTTCAAAGTAAATATCAGTCTCATTTAAAGTCATCACATTTACCCTGGATGATTTTCTTTATAATCATAAAAGGCTGACAATTATAAAAATAAGTTTGGATAGTGCACTATCATGTCTGTGTTCAAAACTGTGAGTGACAGTTAAGGGGTTAATACCTAAATAGGGACGTAGTAGTATACTTAAAGTATGATGTAAAGTTCACTTAAAGAAAAGTGTGTACTTTAGTAGTAAACTAGTAGTTTACTGAGACTACTTCAAAGTGTTCTAAAATGCTACTACACGTACTTAATTAGTAAACTATCAGTATACCTATAAGTTCACTTTTAGTATAGTTGCAGTACAAGTTAAAAACTTTGATGTAAGTTGTGTACTCAAAGTTTACTACTGTTATACTTAAAGATATACTTTTATATACTAGAAAGTCAGCCAATTTAGTCCCAAAGAATATTGAAATAGTACACTTACAAGTATACTACTAGTACACTGATATTTGTATACTTACTACATAAAGTATACTTAAAAATATACTTAAACTTTACTTAAGTATACGTAATAAAATAAACTTGAAGTACACTACTTTTTGGAAAGGGCAGTCGGTACTGAAATTTAAAAAAATTTTAAAACCATTTCCCGCTAACATTTGAGCGCTGTTGAGCAGATTCTTAAACACCGCTGATTGGCCATTGTGTTCACACACTCAACAGATATGACTGCGATTGGCTACAATGATTATCGCTTCACGCTCTTCACTGAGTGCTCAAACAGAAGCACACAGGAGCATTTGAATGCTGTGTTTATCAGTGGATCCCTAATATATCTGCACATACGGATCCCCTGATAGACGTGCAGTGGCGGTTCTACATTGAATTACTCTCCGGGTGAGAGAGAGTAATTCATGATGAACGACTCCAAACCAATTTTGTTTACACCTGAAAACACAACAGAAAAACTGTAGAGAAATGAAAACAGCCAAATAAAGGTAGTAAATACAGTCACAGTGTTGTTTGTGACCCTCATTTTGTACCTCAGAGGGTCACAAATGGCCCAGTACCTGTCAACAGATATTAAACTGAGATGCAGTATTGAGGAGATACAAAAGGTCATGTCTAAACTAGAATGAACTTTACATACAACATCTCCCAGATACCAGCAGCCTTCAACAGATCGCACCATGCTGTACGGCATGACCAAAGAGCCCAGCAGACAGTCACTAACAGCCAGAGAGCGAACGATCAGATGAGTTGGAGACTGAAGCTGTTTGAAGTGAGAGATGGAGATGATGATCAGCAGGTTCCCAAAAACTGTCGTGAGGATCATCAGCACCATTAAAACATACATTGCCACTTTAACCACAGTAAGACGAAGCAGTTTTGGACAGGAGTCCAACCGGAGTGGATAGCAGAGAAGGACGTTCTCAGTTTGAGTTTCATTAGAAATCATCACGTCTGCTCCAGATGCTGAGATGATTTTCTTTATAACTGTATGATGGCAGGCAATTATAATCCAAAGTAAAAACAGAATAATTTTACAGATTATAGTTTGGTAAAGACCACTATCCAAAGTCAAGTGAACATATATTTAGTACATGCCCATCAAGTTTAATTCCCTAAATGGACTCAGAGCAGCTCAGATTTGTTCATATATATAATCTCAGATTTGAGGTAACCCTCGCTACACAGTTTCGGACATGAGTTTGGCAGAAGTGGATAGCAGAGAAACATATTTTCAAAGTAAATATCAGTCTCATTTAAAGTCATCACATTTACCCTGGATGATTTTCTTTGTAATCATAAAAAGGCTGACAATTATAAAAAATAAGTATTAAATGAATAATTTCATGAATTACAGTTTGATAAAGACCAATAATCAAAGAAAGATATACACATACTGTATATTGGGCATCCTCAAATCTGTCCCACTCCTGCAGAGATTAGCTGTAAACCTAATCAAACACACCTGAGCATGCTAATCAGAGTCTGCAAGATCATTAGAAAATCACAGGTAGGTGAGTTTGATCAGGGTTGGAGCTAAACTCTGCAGCAGATTGGCCCTCCAGGGAAAGATTTGAGGAACCTTGCTGTATATAGTACATACCCATCTAATTTAGCCCCATACATGGACTCAGAGCAGCTCAGTTTTGTCCATATTTACCCTAATATTCAGAGGAAGCCACCCACACCTGTCGATATAACCCATGGTTACAAAAACAACAAACAAAATAAAAAAATTGGACAGTAGTCATTAAAATAAATTATTATTATAGACAATTATGCAACCATTTAAAAAATGACTAGCAGCTAGGGAAGTACATACAATCAAATTCTGCCCGATATCAAATAAGAAAATAATTATTTATACATTACGGCTGAAAACCAATAGGTGCTCTGTATTATTAGATTATTAATAATACTATTTTGTTTATTTAAAAAAAACTCTCTCTCTCTCTCTATATATATATATATATATATATTGTTTTTGTATGTTGTTTTCAACAATATACATTTTTATAAATAAAACCTGTTGTGTTCAGTGCTGCGAGTGAATTTAGGCATCACAACATTATAACAAACAGTAAAAAAATGTGCATTCAGTTTGAGAATTGTAAAGTTTCATTTAACTGTTATCAAATTATTAGTGGTTTTAGTGTTAGATAACAGAAAAAGTGATCTAAATGTAAAAATATGGGAATGCACTTCACACACCCCTGTTGAAATATTCAATTTAGAAGACTAAGAACCTTCAAACTTTCGATCTGTCTTTAAATTGCTTAATTCAAGCTATATATCTACAACTACAGTAAATACAATTTCTGCACTGACCTGAGCATTTCTTAACTTTTAGAAGAGGTTCTGTTTAATACATATATGTATAAAAACCAGTTCCATATATTTTTGCACAGTAAATGTCTATCTGGGCCTCCACTGCAGGCTCTCAAATCCATAGCTGTCAGTCACACACACCTCATTAATGTCTTGGACCCATGAGGCTTGTTATCATACTCATTTTACCAGAGTGACTCTCAAAGGAGTCTGACCAATCAAAGGTGTTAATGCTTAGCACTTACAGTATGGCGTGCATGAAGATAAGCTGTATCCTATCCATTATTATCACAGCCAACCTGTTTACCCATAATGCCCTACAGAGCTCAACTTTTATCATTAGGGAGACAGGCAGGACAAACAAACTTTAACTTCCTTGTGCTTCAGTCTAATCACAAGAAGACAGCAATAATATGGTTCTAAAAACATCAATAAAACTTAAGTAAAATAATAATGATAACTGAAAGAAAGGTTATCATCAATTTTATGGCTATAAATAATAAATGAACCAAATAAAAACTGAAATAAGAAAGATTATTTATTATTAGTTTGTTAATGATTTATTTCTTTATTGTTTGTGTTACAGGGCTGACGAGACGTGAGACGTGCGGATCCATATGCAAGCTTTTAATGAGCAGAGACGTGGTCATAACAGGCAGGGTCGAACAGTGGTAAACAGGTATAACATGGGCGAGACAAAGAATAAACAAAGACAAGCGTGGGTCAACGATCGGCGAACAGTATCAAAAGGGCTTGACAAGAGAGGTAATCCAAAACGTAAGCAGGAGTCCAGGCAGGGGAAAACACAATCCGAAAAAGGCAAGACTAGGGAAACTAACAAGGCTTTGTAGGGCAGCAATAATGCATACAATACTCAGCAGTGAAGCAGAGAAGGTCCAAGGCTTATAAAGCGTGTCTAATGGGTCTCAGCTGTAGTCAGTGCAATGTGTAATCTGTGACAGCTGTGTGATCTGTGCGATGGATGATGGGAAATGTAGTAGATGGTGAAGTGCAACAGTAATGTGATCAGTGCAATGAATACTGTGGTGAGTGATTGACCTCTGGTGGTGAGTGAATGGAAGTTCACAGACCAGATTCGTGACAGTTTGTTTGTTTGTTTTCTTGCTTGTTCACTTATTTAATTTTACCTGCCCTGCCAATGTTTTCACTGGCCCAACCACCAAAAATTACACTTTTATTATCATTATAAGGGAAAATACTGGGGGGGGAGGGGATCATTAAGAAATTAATTTGAACTTTTCTTCATAGCAAATTGGAAAAAATAACTTATGATGTTTTATTTTAAATAGCTAAAATTATAAACATTTGTAGCCTATTTTGTGTGATTTGGTAGAAGCACAAATTTGTTAAAACATTATAACTTTTAATCAATTTTTACTTCTAATTTTGCTACTAATACTTCCAAGACCATGTCATTTTCACAGAAGCATTGACAGCACAAGGCCCAAAATATTCAGTTTATGCGCAGAATCGCACTGTACACATAGACACACAATCTATGCACGCACAATTTCTTAATCATAACCTTGGGAACCAATAAAATAATATTTAATTTCACTTTGGCTTTTCAAAAGACCATAGAAGTGAAGATACAGCTTAGAAACAAAAGATGGTGAATGTTTAAACCAGTTAGAATGTACATGTTTAACACGGACACAACTTAATGACTGAATGATTTGTGCTGCAAATGAGAATTTTTCAAGATAACATAGTAAATTTAAAATTATATGACAATTGATTTAATTTACATTAAAATGCCTTTGCCTCATATTAATTTTGTCACATAGAAACAAATGCATAAGGCCTAAAAAAAGGCCGCATTCACACAAACACTCTTCTGTAGTGATGTAATGTTTTTCTGTTTTTCCCATGAGACTTGTTACAACCAATTCATTTTAATGACTCTCAAACATGCCTCAAAATCCAAATGTGTGAAGTCCCATCATTAACACTGTCACTCATTAGGCTGAACACAACAACAGCCTCTTCAGCACTAATAACCCATCAGGTGCGGTATGACATCAGCCAGTTTACCCCAAATCATCCACTGATCTGTATCACAGATGTTAGCCTATATGAAATGCCAGACAAGAGATTCGAGTCCAACTGCACATTAAATAAGTAAAATGAAAGAATTCAGTAATTAACAGAGACAAAAAAAAAAAATCATGCACATCAGATGCACAAGCACCCTAAAAACAACACAAACAGTATGAAAAAATAATTTATAATTATAAAATAATTAATTTATATAAACATATTAAGTGTGCATTCTTATATATCATCATTATAAATGTATTTTATTAGCATTATCATGATGATGGTACACATAGCTATGATGCAGTTTTATCACATGAACTGTTCACAAAGAATGCCTCAGTGTGATGCCTCAGTCATTACTCTTTTGAGCACTTAATCTGTTTTGGACAATGACAGCTCATCTGAGGTTTGTTGCTAGAAATACACTGAAGCAGAGGAACATGTCTTGACTCATATATCTCCATTGATATCAACACTATGAAAGCACTGTAAGAAAAATTAAAACATACATATTATAATCTTCTGAAGCAACACATAACAACATCGGAGAGCTGAAGAATATTTTCAATGAATGATAACTGAAAATTCAGTCTGATTATATAAAATGGAATGTAGTTCACAAGCTATGTTTATTTATTTTTTTAAACATAGTCAATTTGTTATTATTCATATCATATCATATAACGCCCGGCTCCTGCGTCAGCAGCACCACACGCATGTGTTGTGGTACTCTCATGAACGAGTGTTGACTGACACCGAAGAGAAGAAATTGTTGAATAAAACTGTTATTTTTGTTTTCTTTGTGCACAAAAAGTATTCTCGTAGCTTCATAAAATTACAGTTGAACCATTAACGTCACATGGACTATTTTAACATTGTCCTTATTAACTTTCTGGGCCTTGAATCTGGTAGTTGCGTTGCTATCTATGCAGGGTCAGAAAGCTCTCGAATTTCATCAGACATAACATTTGTGTTCTGAAGATGAACGAAGGTCTTGTGCGTTTGGAAGTAATTAATGACAGAATTTTCATTTTATGGTAGACTATCACTTTAATGTCTTTCCTACTTTGAAACATAACGGTTACTTTTCTGAAATGAGACGGTTTTATAATGTACACATTTTTACTACAATCTCTTATAGGCCTCATTAACCAAGTCGTCCATAAAACTGATAAAACAAGCCCACAAATTAATATAAGAATACATACAAGCACTTCATATTTAATGCAACTTTGAGCTGAGTTTTGGTTGCATTTGCACAGCTTTGATCAGCAGAGCAAAGCAATTGGTCTAATTAATTCAGAGTAAGGGTGGTATGCTATGTTTTTCCGAATTAGGCCTTGGTTACAAGTCTAACTGTTTTCTGCTGCTATTGTTTTGAAATATTTCCCCAGTTACTATAATTCTCACAGCCTTTCTGAACCAAGAATGCATGAATGCATAAATGAAAGGATTTAAGGTGGAATTGACATAGCCAAACCAAACAAGTGCATCGATCAGCGTTGGGGGTGTTGTGTAGCCAATAAAAGGATTCATTATGTTACAGAGGAAAAAAGGAGTCCAGCAAACCATGAAAACTCCAACCACGATAGCAATCGTTATCGTTGCTTTCTGTGCCCAATGTTGCGCCCCTTCTGATGGATAAACTCTTCTCAGCTGGCTCAGTTGAAGACTTATAGACCTCGCTTGGTTTCGGGCAACCATGTAGATTCTAGAATAGATGCCAATAATGATGAGGCCAGGAATGTAGAAGGAAACAAGTGAAGAGATCACTGCCGGGCCGTGAGTAAAGAAGACATGGCACCCTCCCACACAACGTACATGTGTTTCGTAAAAGTCCTTGTCACCATGAAGGTTGAGTTCGAAGTAGGTACTCATGTAAGCAAATACAGCAGGGATCAACCAGCTGACAGAGATCATTAACAGCACCATTGGAAAACCAAAGCGATAATGATACGTTAATGGGCTGCACACGGCACAACAGCGCTCGGCAGACACACTCACAAGGTGGAAAATCGAAGAGGTGCTGAGAGTCATGTCAATGCATGTGTGTAACTTACATAAGAAATCCCCAAAGTACCAACAGCCCTGCATGGAACGGACAGCGCTCAACGGCATGACAAACAGCCCGAGGAGAAAGTCACACAGGGCGAGAGACAAAATCAGCTGGTTTGTTGGTGTGTGGAGTTGCTTGAAATGTCCAATGGAGATGATGACCAGTAGATTCCCAATGATGGTCACAATGGTGGTCAACATCATGGTGATAAGCATAGGAACGTGGACGCCGTACGGTCGTACATACTTCCCACAGGATCCATTCAAAGCCTCGTAACAGAGATCCATTCTAGTGTTAGAAAGTCCTTTCACCTCGATCCGATGATGAAGCTGAAGCAGAAACTCATGAAAACAAATAGCCTTGTGGAAAATGATAGGCTGGTTTTTGTACCATCTAATTGTAAAACAGCTATAAATAAAGTTGTAGTTTAAATTAAGCAGCATTCCATAAAAGCAGACTTCCTCCCAAGGGAGAAATTAATTTGACTAAATTTTCCATTTAAGGAATTCCAATGGAGGGAGCTACTATAAATATTAGTCCCTCAAAGCAACAACTCTTCTCATAATAGAAATACTCCCATACTACAGAAAGTCCTGGTCTGTCCCTGTTCTGTCAGCAAATAAAACCACTATTAATTTATTCCACCAGCTTTGAATACAGCTAAAGGTACAAAGTCCAATCAATCTGTCTATATATATATATATATATATATATATATATATCCATGAGTCATTAAGAACAGCTGTGACTTTGTTTGCACACATGGACTACAAGAGCAAATAGTTGTACGTTAAGAAATCAATACAGAAGCTCCATTCCTGTCTCACCATGAAAACACACAATTTACATACACAATTCTGACATGGGAAAAGATAAGGAACTCAGAAACATGGCCATAATATACTAGAATTTATGGTTGTCTTTTGTCTTAGAGAATATACAGGCTTCAGTCTATAGAACTAAATACAGAAAATATATCAAATGTTTGCATGTATTTTAGAATTAGGAAAAATTCTGATGAAAAACAACGATTATACTGCAATCCAACTTATTTCTAAACAAATTTGCAACCTTCTACTTGAAAAAGTGTAGCAGAATGTCATGCCGCCACAGAGAATTGTGTGAAATGCAGTACAAATGTCACCTCATGCCAGCAAAACTAGTTCTGTTTTTTCAGCAAAATGTTTTTCTGCCATGCTTTATGGCTATTCTTCATCAACAATACACAAAATGCGTAAGTACTAAATTGTACAATCAACATGCACAATAAGAACCTAATTATGAAAAATAATAATTAGCCTTATGATATTCTCTTTGACACGCCCCCCAAATCAAGCCCTGAAGACAAAATCTGTGAATCTTCATTACATTATGCTAGATACTTCACCAGTGAACAGTTTGCTTCACAAGACATTAACAACTCATAACAAAAAATTCTAGTTCAATCTGCAAGAAAGTCATGACAATGTTGATTGGATTAAGGGGCCACAAGAAAACTCAAGTCTCAAAATGTTTTTTTGCTTTGTGAAAAGGCTCTTAAAAACATAAAATGAACATAATACATAGAATTAAATATTTAAAATAAATTTCCATGTTATGCTTTTAAGGGCCTTTTCACAAATCAAAAAACATTTGCAAAACATTTACTTGAATATGAATATGTTGCTTGAAATAAAAACTTGTCAATGGCCAAAAATGCTTTTCCCCCCCTTTCAGATTCACATGATCTACCAGCAGGGACTAACTGGACAACCAGCCAAACTGACCACTAGATACACATACAGTTTACTCTTAAACATCTCGAGACACGAAAGCCAATCAAGAGTTCCTTGTAATCACATGACAACAAGAGGTCCTTTTTTATTGGCTCAGAAAAATGCACTCTCTGTGTGAAAGTATTCAAAAGGCTACAAAATACAGATGTTTAATCATCTTCTGAGGACGCGGGAAGACTTTCTGCAGTAAGATTACAAAAACAAACCAAATACAACACTCACTTTTCAAATACTAACCTCATGTAAAAGTAAATGTTGTAGATATGCAATATGTACTGTAAATATGTAAATATTTGTTAAAGGTATTTTTTTTAAAGTGTCTCAGTGGGTCTTCAGTATTTTCTTTATAATATTTAGATTTTCCAACTAAAATATAGGAAAAAAGGACTAATCAAGCCATTTTCTCATTCAAGGTTTTAAATTGCCTGTACGATGAATCTGAGTCAACCGTGGACAGCAGAGTCTTTCGGCCTCTGTTTCGCATCCCTGAACGACTCCTGCATAAAGACAGTCTATTCTCCTGTCTTACGTGCTCCTCTCTACCTGCTCTTTACTATAACCATCATACTGATAGTGTTTGGCAACCTGTGGGTCATCTTCACCATCTCCTCTTTCCAGCAGCTCCACACACCCACCAACTACCTGATCATCTCAATGGCCGTAGCCGACCTGCTTCTGGGCAGTTTTGTCATGCCTCCGAGCATGATACGCTCTTTGGAGACATGCTGGTACTTTGGAGACTTTTTCTGCAAGTTTCACTCTGGCACTGATTTTACGCTGTGTAACGCATCCGTTTTGCACCTCACGTTCATCTCAATTGACCGTTATTATGCAGTTTGTCAACCACTCCAATATCACAGCAGAATGACCACACGTGTGAGCGTATTCATGATCCTGGTCAGCTGGGGCTTCTCTGCCTTTTTCGGCTTTGGCATCATATTCTCAGAGCTGAAAATCGAAGGCAAAACAACCGAGGAGCTGCATGTTGCTTGCAAGGGAGGGTGTTTAGCATTGCATGGAAGAGAAATCGGAGTGACCTATTCGATTGTGTTTTACTTCCTCCCTATGTTTATAATTGTGAGCATTTACAGCAGGATTTTTGTTATAGCACTGAGACATGTTCGTGTTATTAACAACTACCCCACAAGCTCATCATCAGTTAGTAAAAAGGATCTAAAAGCCACTAAGACGCTTGCTATTGTCATTGGAGTTTTTATGTCTTGCTGGACACCTTACTTCATGTGTAACATCATAGATCCTATTGTTAACCATACAATACCAGCACTATTATATGAGGTGCTAATGTGGGTGGCTTATTTAAACGCAGTATTTAACCCCTTGATTTATGCTTTCTTTTACAGCTGGTTCAGAGAAAAATCCAAAATTTTATATGACAAACTATATAAATTGTGCTAGCGGGTCTATTATAAAATCTGTTGTGTCATTTATTTTTTTCTTTCTTAAATGTCCTTATATTTCACTAACATTTTCTCTTCCATAAAAATGCCACATTTAATGTTTCAGTAGGTACTGTGAGGAAAACCCATATCATATTCATTGCATGTCAAGCTTTTGTTTAAAAAAAAAAAGAAGTTTTGAACCACATTATAATCATAATAATTAATATGAATTATAATAAACTATAACACATTTATATAGTATTTAGAACATGTATGTGCTTATTCGCTGTTATAAAATGTGTTTCTGTTTCTGTAATGTTTTGATAATTGTGTGCTTTAATGATATAAATTTCCCACTGCCTTTCCTTATGCACATTTTTTTTCTTAAAGAATCTAAGGAATTTAATACCTCTTGAGCATCAAACCTCTGTCATTAATGATGTGTGACAAGCAAATCAGACATGCAATACATAAAATAAAACATTCTGTGTGTTTTCAGTCCTTGAAGATCAACAGAGACCTTTTAATTCATATACCCTCCCACTCCTATCCTATCATTCATTATCACATGTTGGCTATAACCCGTTTGTGGTATATGAGGCACTTTCCCCACGTTTTCTTTGATAGCAGAGAAATTATATTACTAACATGGATAATCTTTGTAATGCAAAAAAAAAAAAAAAAATCACAATATTACTTTAAAGTTTAAGTATAATCTAATAAATAAACATAAACTGACAAAAACAGCCTAACAATATTGCTGAGATGTCTGATATGAGATTACATATATGCTGAGGAAGATTTAATGCTGTTCTTTTTTGATGTATTAAAAACTGGGGGTCACAACATTGTATCTACAATTTGGCCATCCTAAATTCTGAATCATATGAACACCAAATCATTTCTAATATCAAATACAAGTACTGTTTAATATACTAGAACAATTCAATTCAAATATTACATAAAATGTACGTTTTAACAAAGTTACTGTAACGCTCTCACTATATTTAAAGTATTATGTTTGTCCTCATAAAACCGCAACTGGCGGTTTGAATCTAGGACGAGCACAAGAGTGGCTTGTTGTCCTGCGCTTCCCCAAAAAATAAATCAATAAATAAAAAAATACTTATGTGCCTAATCATTATATGGACACAAGAACATCATGACAAAACTGACTGGCTAAAATATCATGAAAGCTGTAGTCTATAATGAAATATCTGTGATTTTAAAATTCATGCTTTGAATAGGAGATAAGGAGGAAAATGCTTTTTGCTTCTAGATTGTGTAGTTACAACATCCACCAGCAGGGGCTGAAGGGGTCAGACCCAAACAAACTTGACCCCTTTGATCATGTTGTAAGTGTAGTTGATACAATTATTATTTTTTCTCTCTCTGTGAAACACACATGTTGAGTTTCCATGTTTTATGGGGACGTTGCGTAATGGTTTTATACAATATTTTCTATCCCCTTAACCTAAGCCTATACCCCTAAACCTACCCCTCACACAAAACTTTCAGCATTTTTAGATTTTCAAAAAACTTAATTCTGTATAATTTATAAGTTGTTTTCCTAAAGTGGACCCACAAGGTCATAATTTACAAGTATCACTATCCTTGCAGAGACATTTGGTCCCTATGATGTAGGGGATACCAGGTATATACAAACACACACACACACACACACACACACACACAGGCCTACTAAAATGACAGACCAACTCAGAACCAACTCCCTAAAGGCAATAGTGGCTTTTGTAACATGAGCTCAGTTTGTGTGACAGCATTAGATTAGATCTAGCACTGTTGGGTCCGAGTCCACCTAGTCAAGTCCTAGTTTTTAATCAATTGAGTTTAAGTAGGAGACGTTTATTAATGTCGTTTTATATTAATTTTATGTTGTTACTTTTTAAATTTATTTTATATTACACATGTGTCATGACACAAATTCGTCTGTACTCTGAAAAATGTATGCGTCCAAAATATCCAAGTCTGAGTCCACCCGAGTCTGTCCAAGTCCAAGTTCATTCAAAATTGCAGTTCGAGTCCAAGTCCAAGTACCCACCATTGAGATCTAGCACTGATCTTGCTGCACTAGCATTATTTTCACTTCCATGTACAATAATGGCAACACTTCACATTAAGTTCTCATTTGTAAACATTAGTTAATATACTGTACATTTTAACAAAGCTTAATAAATGCAGTAAATGTTTATAGTTAATAAAATTATTATAAAATATTTGTTCATGTTAGCTCACAGTGCATTAAGTAATGTTAACAGATTCAAGTTTTGCCTTCAAAAATGTTTTAATAAATGCAGGAATTAACATTAGCTAAGATTAAGAAATGCTGTTTAAGTATTGTTAGTTCTTGTTAACAAAAATGAAACCCTATTGTAAAATGTTACCAAACTAAAACACTTTTATTCAAGAAGAGATAGTTGTACTGAAAAACAAGTCAATAAAGATTAATTAAAAACATGCTATATCGTTTTTTAATATCAAGTGATGATCGGGAAACATGGCAAATGGAATTTATTTGTGTGTTGCTGAGGCAGAAATGGGCACAAAGAAAAATACAATAACAGCAAAATTCAGAGGCCCATCCGATAATCAAAATACAGTGATCTAACAGCCAGCACAGAACATGAACACATGGTGAATGTTTCAGTATGTTTCAATAGAGGTATTTGGCTAGGATCACTTTGATTTCACATTTACAATAACATTGTTCTTGAAGAATTACTCTGAAATATTCTTCCAGACAGAATGACTCTGAAAGCATGTCTGAACCAGCTGTAAAAGAAGGCGTAAACTATCGGATTACAGGTGGAATTATAATATCCAACCCACAGGAACAAGTCAAACAGAAGTGGTGGTACAGAATAACTGATGAAAGGATCAATAAGATTGCAAATGAAAAAGGGTATCCAGAAGGTCAGAAACACCCCCATGATGATAGCTAAAGTCTTAGTGGCTTTTCCTTCTTTTTTAAATTCAGAATTTACACTCTGGATGGCCTGAACCTGCCGTTGAGCTGCGTGTAAGATCTTAAGGTACACACAGAGCATGACAAAAGCAGGAACGTAAAAACAGGCCAATGACATTATAGTAGCTGCCTCTCTGCTCTGAAACACCAAGCATTTTCCATCACAGTCAACATTTTCATAATAAAAATCCTCAATGCCCAGAATATTAAGCTCCATGAAGATCATGCCAAACCCTAGAGCAGCTGAAACAGTCCAGCAGATAATAATCATAACTAGTGTGGCAAGTGATGTAATTTTACTATGATATTGAAAGGGGTGACATATGGCATAATATCTCTCCAAAGAAATGACACAGAGGTTTAAAATTGATGCAGTGCACAATGTCACATCAAGACTGCTGTGTATTTTACAGAACAAATCTCCCAGATACCAGCACGTCTCGATGGAGCGCAGCATGCTGGGAGGCATCACAACTCCTCCGACAAGCAGATCGGCCACGGCTAGAGACAGGATGAGGTAGTTAGTTGGTGTGTGAAGCTGCTTGAAATGAATGGCCGTAATGATCACAAGCAGGTTTCCTATGATTGTGACAATTGAAGAGACGCTAAAAAGGATGTAGAGTAATATCCGGGTTTCCAACGGATAGATAAATCTCTGACAAGACCTGTTACTAAACTCATAACAGAGGAAAGGCTTTTCCCAGATTCCATTTTGGCTGATGTTGATTTGGACATCCATTTAAACAATTTACTGAAGCTCCCCTGTCTGAAACAATGGAGTGAAGTCAATTTCAGCCTTTAAAAATAATGCAGCTATGTTTATGCATCTCTATGAATAAACTACATGTTAAAAACCCACTAGATTTTCAATGCAATTCTTAAATTGACCAAACAGGAGAATAAATCTGCACTGAAATCTTATTTTGCATAACACTCCAGTCACAGAGTCTCATCCATGTTCTTACCTTTCCTTCTACAATGAACCACCTCACAGAGCAGAAAGCACACATTTATAGCAAAAGAGTTTCATAACAACCTCCCTCCTGTTAAATCACACGTTTGCGTTTCCAAAGCAACCTAATCTTCCCAAAACTCTACATCATATCAGCAGAAAATGCAATTAGGACAGCAAGGCCATGAAGCTGCATCTCAATAAAATAATTCATTCTGATAAAGACCAATGGGGAATTCAATAAAAATTAATTGCACCTGCTGTTGTCGGCATCATTTCATGAAAAAAAAAAAAAAAGTGCTAGTTGCCATTTAGAACACTGTAAAAAGTGAAAGTTGACAACTTAAAAAAATTGAGGAAACCCATTGCCTTAAAATTATTTAGTACATAATAATTTTTTTTTAAAAGTTAAGTGAACTTGACAATTCAATTAACTTATTTTTTTTTAATTATCATTTACTTAAAATTTTTAAGGCAATGGGTTTCCTCAGTTTTTTTAAGTTAAGTCAACTTATCACTTTTTACAGTGAAGTTTTACATATAAAGAAAAAATACATTCTACCTCATCACAAACAATAGCTAAATGTGGATAAGTATATGACTCTTGGGGACAAATTTAATATAGTACGACTTAAAAACTTTCATAAGGTCAATGACCTTGACTTGTCTATAAATAGGACAAAAAATACTCAACAATTTTTTTTCTTATTATTATTATTTTATGTGCTGGGGCGGGTTGTGCTTGACAAATTTTGTCAAAAAATCATGAATGTTAAATGACTTTTAATCATGATCTTCTAAACTTAATCAAATGATTTACAGCAGGGCCGTAAACAGGGTTTTATACAAAGGTCCAAAATTTGTTCAAGTTTTGAGGAAGAGCATTTTTATGGTAAAACACCAATGTCAGGAACTAAAACCTCCTGCAGCATAATATAATATATGTGCAAAGATCAATGCCCAAATAAAAGTAGTACTGCTACAACACACAAACAAACGGGCACTGCTGGCTAACGTCAGTGCATAGGAAACAGTATTAATAGCCCCTCACTACTGCATCTTGAGTAACATTGTGTGTTTTGAAAACATTATCGATTAACATAAAGCATTGTACAATTGTTTACTTACCGTTTGAGATGCAGCTGCTGTCAGATCCGATACAGATGGCTTCCTCATCTTTGTGAACTCTCCTTTACACTACGCCTCATTTACAAAACAATCTGCAGTTAAATGCTCCAAACAAACATATCTTCTGACACCAGGGGACACCATTAAAAATAAACTATCCACTTGCTCCTGACGCTGAGGTCCTTGTGAAGTCTGTACAGAGACACAAACAAGCTGTTTAAACAGGACTAGTTAAAACAAACATACTTTCATTCCTCCATTGAGCACTCAAGTGCGTGGAATACCTCAGAAACTTACTCTATCCAGTGTACACACCATCCATAATTATTGCGGGCTGTATTTGTGTAGGTATAGTGTTAAGTGTAGGTATAGCCGTTAAGTCTGACGTCATACGTCACTGCTTCCAGGTCCAAATGCTCTATCAGACGCCACAAGAAAACAACAAATGGTACTAATATTATTGATGTAATGATTCATCGATACATAAATCAAATGTCTAATGATACAATGTATCGATGCCATATGTAAAATACGGATACCGTAGTATAAATAGGCACTGTCCACATTTTCATGCAATGTCCGTCTATACACTGTCCTGACATTTTATCCTACCCGTCAGATTGTCCTACCAGGGCTTACTGCGCATGTCAATACTACATCACATCAATATTACATAATTTTTTCTCACCCTGAACAATGATAATTACTGCATTTTCATTAGTGTAAAGGGTAGGTTTAGGGTAGGTGTAGACATTAATAAAACACAATCTAATATGCAGAAAGATTAGTTTATTGTTGGTTTCCTGCTGTAGCTGTATCCCTTCTAGTCACAACCCTGAACAACACATAAGAATTACTGTATTTACATTACTGTAAGGTTACGTTTAGGGTAGGGGTAGGTGTATACGTGAATAAACCACAATTTGACAGTTAGCATTTTTCGTTGACGAATTTTACTACATGACATGCTATGCAATTCGTGCTCATAATCGCAAATGAATCGCCTGTGACAATGAACGCGACATTGCGTAGCTTGTCAGTAAACTATGGCTCTGTGTATTAAATGCCGCTCCATCTGAAAGCAGGTGATGGAGATTTACGACTAATCACGGAACCGGCTTTACTGATGAGATGCGCATGAAAATCGCATGCAATATATCGTGCAGCCCTAATTCTAATGGATTCACAAGTTTCAAAATCAATTCTAAAGCAGCGGTTCCTAATCATGTTCCTATCATGTTAACAGAAGCAGTAGCATTTACAAATAACAGCGTATCTAAAAGTATGAGACAACAACAAACATAACATTAAGAGCCATGCTTGCACAGGTTCTGCATGATCTTCTTCACTAATATCCTCTGCGTCTCAATCGGGCTCAAACTGATAAGCAATATAGACAACGCCATTGTTTACAATACAACCGGAGCACATGCCGCTGAGGTGAGGGGGCGGGACGTTTAGATGTGCACTAGAGGCAGTTTAGCCAATCACGACACACTGGTCCAGCTAACCAATCTGAGCCCATCATGTATTTCTGAGGGAGGGGCTTCATAAAACCAGGAAATCATCGGAGCGTTTATCAGAGAAGGGACCGAGCGGTGTAGAATAAAGGTAAATTATGTGAAAAATAATGCGTTTTCTAAAAAACAAAGCATGAACATGTTAGACTGCATCCCATAAACACAATCAAGCCTAGGAAAAAAAAAAAAAAGTCAATCACCCCTTTAACGTAAACTGCTGAGAAAGAGAATGCATGTGTAACCGGTGTTATCTGCGTTGTTTTTTCTCAGAGTAACCTATGGTGGCCGAGAGAGCTCAACGTTGTGAGCATTTGCAGCACCTGCTGTCAAACTGATGAAGATGTTTTCTTGATTTGATGGTGCTTTTTCTATTTGCATGTGTTTTCTGAATTTGCAGCGTGTTGAGCTCTTTACGACTGAGAGATTTACGACTGAGCCACAGAAGTGGTAATGTTGGACCCAAACGAAACACTCAAGGCAGTATCCCAGGCAATGTAGATTTATAAAAAAAATAAAAAATAAAAATAGTCTTTGCAAGAATAATCCAACAAAAATTCTTCTCAACTGAGGAATTAACAACAGTAACAAATACTTGATAAAATAAAAACTCCACGAGGGGAAAAAACAAAACCAGAGAACCAATACAACCAAGGAAAGGAACTCAGGAAACCTTACTTGGGGTACCCCGGGAGAACTTGGCGAGACACAGCAGGGAACACAGGGCAAAGACTCAAAAACCTAGTGAGGAGCAAGGGAAAAAATGCACAACTTCAATACACTGGGTGAAATGAGGCACAGGTGACCTGGATAACACTAGCAAGGACACACAAGGAAGAGCTAAGGCTAAGGGGAACACAGAGGGCCTCTAGAGGCACAGAGACAAACTACAGAAGGTATGGGATGCTGACAGCTTTCGTTTCATATTATCACGAATCTGGTCTACGAACTTCCGTTAACCCTCCACCAGAGGTCACTCGCTCACCACATGGACTCTTACACTGGACTGATCGTTACACTTACACTTCCCACAATCCATTGCACTCATTACACTCAGCTGCAGCCAATCACATGCTTACACCCGAGTCTGATCACACAGCTGATTCCTATTTCACCCCTTACATAAACCATGGACTTCCTCTTGCCCTCTGCCGAGTATTGTATGCATTTATCGCTGCCCTAGCTTTAGCTACTCTACAGAGCCCCTGTTAGTTTTCCTAGTCTTGCCTTGCCTTGCCTGTTTCGGACTGTGTTTTCCCCTGCCTGGACTATTGCTTTCGTTTTGGATTTACCTCTCTTGTCTAGCCCCTTTGGATACTGTTCGCTGTTGACCTACCCAGGCCGGTTTTGGATGATTCTTTGCCTTGCCTATGATATACCTGTTTGCCACTGTTTGACCCTTGCTTGTTTTCTGACCACACCTTTGTATTAAAGCTCGCACATGGATCCGCATGTCTCTCATCTCTCATTGGCTTCGTTACACATATCTCCTTTAGTGATTCACATTCAATTCTGCACAAAAGTTGCGCAATAGCACTGATCATCAAATGATGTTTTATTAACAAAGTTCGGGAGGAGCACGTCAGATACTTAGCCTAATTAGACACATGTGGTACGCCATCAGGCTAATCAAAACAAGGGTATAAATACAGCCGACCTACCTCCTTTCATTGACGGCTAATCAGCATCTGGTTCACCCGTCTGTTGTGTTCACAATGTCTCACAGTGGATATTCCTCGTCAGGAGATAACTCCATCTCTCCCCCGGCCGCATCGCCACAGCCAACCGGCTCCAGGACCACTACTTCCCTGCCAAGCAATGCAATCGAGCCCCAGGCTCCTTCTCGCGGGCGGCCTTCGACTCGTTCAGCCACTCGCCTTCCAAAACGCCCAGGCACACACTCGCCTTCTCCGGCGAGAACCCCAGCCGATTCCCCGGCGTCTTCCTATCGGTCTACTAGGCCAGCATTTCCACCTATAGAAAAATTGACAGTGGCAAGTCTGAGGCAGGCACTGACCAACTCCGACATCCAGGCCCCACGCAAGTTCACCAAAGCGGAATTATATGATTTATACAAGAACCTCAAACCAAGTAATCTCTCTCCTAAAACCACCCCAACCCAAAAGGCTGTTAAACATCGCAGTAAACTTACGGTCACGCCTCGCGGACTCCCCACCTTCTTCCAGCTCCAAGATTAGCTCCCGAAGAACATCAAACAACGGCACTAGGCCATCAGCAAGCCAGGCCGTGCCCGGATTCGGTTGATGCAAGGCCCGGCGAGGTTCGGCGGCGGCCCAGCTTTCGTCGCGGCTCCCTCCTCAGCGATACCGAGGCCCACCACTCAAGCGGGCGTCTGGCCGCCTCCGCCACCAGTCTCGGCCCCGATGCCCACCTCTCTCAGCGCAGAGCCCTCAGTCCAAGCAAGCGCTTGGCCGCAATGGCCGGCTTACACAGCCCCGCCACCGGCCTCTCTCAGCTCAGGGCCTGCAGCCCAAGCATGCGCTTGGCCGCACGGGCAGCCGCATCCCGCACTGCAGCCCGCCCCCTTCGGCCAAGCAAGCGTCGGGCCGCTATGGCCTCTCCACTCAGTCCCACAGCCCACTCCCTCTAGCTCTGGGTTTACAGCCCAGGCAAACGCTTGGCCGCACGAGCTGCCAAACACAGCTCCGCCTCCAGCCCCCTTCAATACTCTCCTCCAAGCAAAACCATCTTACTCGCTCTTCACCGCTACACCCATGCCTGTCCCTGCAAACGCCATCGCTACGGAACCCCCGCAAGTAGCTCACAATATTCGAGCGCAGATTTTAGCAGGTGCAGACGTCGATCTCTCCTTACTCCTTTCCCTGCTGCCTACTTCCGATTCCAATCGACAGATAGATTGCGGGGACTTTTCAGTCACGTTAAAAAAAACCCAATCCCCTCTCATCACGTATACTCTCATTCCCCGAATTTTCCATCGCTTTCAGTCGTTTCACGGAGATCATATGCTCAGTCTTCCCTCACAGGCGACGCGAGCTCAACGACTACCTGGCCATCATAGCCGAGCTCGCGTTGTCCTACGGAGGAGGGCATTTTTTCACTTATCACAAACTGTTTTCTGCAAAATGCGCCGTCCGAGTCGCGCAGTGGAATCAATGCCCCTACTGGGGTGCTCTCGACTTAGATCTCCACAACAGGGTGTTCCTAGGATGCAGGAACATTTCGTGCGCCGTGTGCAGGTCGGTCGCCCACTCCACCTCGAATTGCCCACGGATCAATCCGTCAGCTACTCCATGCCCGGAACCCACCTCCGCGAAATCCACCAGCTACGTCCCAAGACCAGCAACGGCTTTATACCCAGACCAGGAACCACCAGCTCCTCATGCTGCGGACAACAGACAGCCATGCTTTGCTTTCAATAATAGGAAATGCATCAGACACCGATGTCGTTTCCTCCACATGTGTAGTTTCTGCGGCGGAGCTCACGCTCGTGTTGTATGCCCGGTATCTAAAGCTGTGAATAAAAAATCAAAAAATTATTCATCGACTCCCGTGAACATTTCTCGTCTAGCCATCGAACTCGCCAGCCATCCAGATAAAGAGTTCTGTAAATATCTCCTGTCGGGCCTCAGTCACGGTTTCAATCCCGGCGTCGTATGCGCGCTTTCCCAAAATTTGATTTGCAACAATCTCCAATCCGCCCATGCCGAGCCTGACATCGTAGATAACCTTATCGGGGAAGAAGTCAAATCAGGCTTCATGATCGGTCCTTTCGTTAAACCCCCCTTCGAAATCTTTCGCATCAGCCCCATTGGCGTAGCGACAAGGAAATTTTCGGGTAAAAAACGATTAATCATCGACCTGTCATCTCCCCATAATTCCTCCATTCCAAGCATTAATAGCCTGATTCCCCTCGAAGAATTTTCGCTCAGGTACCATGACATAGACCAGGCAGTCGAATTGATTAAAATCGCTGGCCGAGGAGCCTGGCTCGCCAAATTAGACATCACTTCTGCATTCAAAGTGATGCCTATCCATCCGGATTCTTGGCATTTATTTGGGATACGATGGTCGGAAAAATTCTATTTCGCCGTCCGCCTGACTTTCGGTTGCAAAAGTAGCCCAAAAATCTTCAACATGCTTTCAGAAGCCGTCTGCTGGATCCTGTCAAACAATTACGCCATTCCCCATCTCATCCATCTCCTAGACGATTTTTTAATCATTTCGCCTCCAGACGCTATCCCAGCCGCCCACATCCTCACAGCCCAAAAGGTTTTTTCTGAGCTTGGGATTCCCATCGCCCAGGAAAAAACCTTGGGTCCAGCTACATCCATCGAATTTCTCGGCATTAACCTGGACTCAGTTAAATTCCAGGACTCTCTGCCCAAGGAGAAAATCGACAGGATAATCCTCGTCTCCTCTACCCTCATCGACAGCTCTCGCTGTTCTAAACGCGAACTCCTGTCACTGCTCGGGCATTTAAATTTCGCCATGCGCATCATTCCCCAAGGCCGTCCCTTCATCTCACATCTCCTCTTACTCGCTTCTTCAGTCCATGCGCTCGAGGACCTCATTTCCTTATCCCAAGAATGCCGCGACGAACTTAGGTTATGCATAATGTTCCTCAAACAATGGAACGGCCTTTCCCTCTTCTATAACAACCTTGTTTCGTCTCCCTTCGACATTAAACTTTTTACAGATGCGGCTCCCTCAATCGGTTTCGGAGGATTTTACCAAGGTCGCTGGTTCGCGTCTCCATGGCCTTCCCAGCTGCAAAGTTCGCTACCGTCCTCAGCTCTTTTCGAGCTTTACCCCCTCGTGATAGCAGCTTTCTTATGGGGAAACGAATGGGCCTCAAAATGCATCTTGGTGCACTGTGACAACGAAGCAGTTGTTCAGTGCATCAATAAAGGCCGTTCCAATTCTCCCGCCCTCACGCCTTTCCTAAGACGATTAATATGGATCTCGGCATGCGACCAGTTTATAATAATCGCCAAACATGTCGCAGGTTCAGAAAATAAAATTGCTGACTCTCTCTCTCGCTTTCTGTTTCAGAAATTCAGGATGCTGGCTCCAGAGGCGGACCAATTCCCAACCCCAGTACCTCCATATTCAGAATTGATATTCCCGTAAATCACCCATTAAAACCTCTCCTCGAAGACTCACTCGACACCATCCTCCAGGCTGTCTCTCCCAGAACACTCCAATCATACGTGACAGCATGGAGATGCTTTAAGTCATTCCATCTCTCTTACAACATGCCATTCCCAGACTTTTCTCTACTCTCAATAACCTCATTTATCTCTTATCTCAACAGCATCAAAGGCCTCCAAGCCAGTACCATCAAAAATTACATAAGCGGCATCCAATTTTTTCATAAACTCATGTACGGTGCTCCCTCACCCGGAATTAGCAATTCTCAAACCTCCATGTTGATCAGAGGAATCAAACGATCCCGGCCGACTCGTCCCGATTCGAGACTACCCATTACCTTAGACATCCTCACCAAATGTATCCACTCCCTCCGCACAAATTACCAGCCCCTGAATACCGCCCGGACACTCGACGCCATGTTCATTTTAGCCTTCTTCGGGTTTTTGAGATGCTCAGAGATAACCATCTCCTCTAAGTTTGATCCGGCCATCAACCCCACCATCTCAGACCTATCAATCCTCGATAGCGAAACCATTTCTTTTCTGATCAAACAAAGTAAAACAGACCAAGTTAAGAAAGGTCATTTCGTTTACATCTTCAATCTCTCTTCTCCTATCCAACCTTACCAAGCCGTCCTCGAGTACCTCCGCTCCAGGATTTCCCAAGCCAAATCCCCTCTCGAACCTCTATTCCTAGACGAGGCCAGGAAACCCGCCAGTCGCTTCTAGTTCCAAAAACATCTTAAATCTGTCCTGTTATCAGCAGGCATTTCAGCAAAAAATTTCTCTAGCCATTCCTTTCGCATCGGGGCAGCAACATCAGCAGCCCAAAAAGGCCTCACCAAACAACAGATCCAAACCCTAGGAAGATGGTCTTCAGAAGCTTTCCAAAGCTATATCAGAACGAACCAGTTCCACATTAAATCAGCCCACCAGATTTTAATTGGGTAAAGGTTGTTTAAAAAAAAAAAAAAAAAAAAAAGGGGTACGAGCCTCTCAGACATTTTTTAAAAAACTTACCTTTTCAAGTCCACGCTTGGTGAGGCTCACCTTTCTGACACCGTGAATCTCCATAGCTTGTCAAACACTGGCAGAGCCTCCCAGCTAGACAACTTACCTTTTCCACCCTGCGGCCGGAGAGTCTCACCCAACCAGGCTGCGAGCTTCCATCTCCAGTCTAGATGACGGCGAGTGCCTCCCGGCCACCTAACTTTACCTTTCTGTCTTTACCTGTTCGACATTGTGAGTCTTGATCTCCTGCCGGACGCCGGTGAGCGCATTCATGGCCAGACAATCTTACCTTTTCAAGTCCCACGCTGGCGACGCTTACCCGTCCGACACAGTGGGTATTGTGCTCCCGTCGGGCGTCAGCAAGAGCCTCCCAGCTAGACAAACTCACCTTTCCATCCCGTGGCCGGCGAGACTTACCCATCCAGACCGTGAGTTTTCATCTCCAGTCGGATGCCGGCGAGAGCCTCCCGACCACACAACTTGACCTTTTCCGTCTTTACCTGTTCGACACAGTGAGTCTTGATCTCCTGCCGGACGCCGGTGAGCGCATTCTCGGCCAGACAAACTTACCTTTTCAAATCCCTCGCTGGGCAAGGCTTACCCGTCTGACACAGTGAGTATTGAGCTCCTGGCGGACATCGGTGAGAGCCTCCCAGCCAGACAAACTTAACTTCTTCCATCCTGCGGCCGGTGAGACTTACCCATCCATGCTGCGAGTGTCCGTCTCCAGACAGATGTCGGCGAAGCATCCCGACCTCACAACTTTACCTTTCTGTCTTATTTGTCCGACTCAGTGAGCCCCGATCTTCTAACGGACGCCGGCGAGAGCACTCCCGGCCAGACAACCTTACCTTTTCAAGTCCTACGCTCGGCAAGGCTTACCCGTCCAACGGAGTCTTGATCTCCCGTCGGACGTCGGCAAGAGCCTCCCAGCCAGACAATCTTACCTTTTCCGTCCGCTCGCGCCACAATACCAAACCCCCGTCGAACGCCACATACTCGGTCGGTCAAGTAATCTTAGTTTTCAGTCCGCCACCGGCGAGGCTTAACCATCCGACTTGCAAGTATTGATCTCCCGTCGGACGTCGTGAGAGCCTCCCGGCCGGACATCCTCGTCTTTTTTCCTCCTACGTCAGCGCCGCTGGCCCTTCAAACAGTTGAGCACGCTCACCAGTTGGATGTCGGCTAAGCGTCCCGACCAACCTTTACCTTTCCATCTTTACCTGTTCGACATTGTGAGTCTTGATCTCCCGTCGAACGCCGGCGAGCGCATTCCCGGCCAGATAACCTTACCTTTTCAAGTCCCACGCTGGCGACGCTTACTCGTCCGACATTGTGGGTATTGTGCCCCCGTCGGGCGTCGGCAAAAGCCTCCCAGCCAGACGACTTACCGTTTCATCCTACGGTCGGTGAGACCGATCCGTTTGACTCAGTGAGTATTGGCCTCCCGTAGAGCATCGGTGTCGGTCTTGGCCACCCACCTATTTTTCTGTTCGACGGGCGACGAGGCCTAGCCTTCAGCCGCCATAGGTCCCGTCCGCCTGCCGAACACCGTCCACCTGTCTCTCCTATCCTCACACCTTTCCCCCCCGCCTGGTGAGGCTTACCCGTCCGATCTCTCCTGAGTCTCAATCTCCATCGGATGCTGCGAGAGCCCTCCCAGTCTCCGGGTTTTCTCTTCTCCCTACCCGTCGGCGAGGCTATCCGTCTGACATCGTAGTCTTGATCTCGTGTCAAACGTCGACGCTGGTCTCCCGGTGGGCTCCTGTACTTGCCGCCCGCAAGTGAGGCTCATCCATTCGATGCCGTGAGTCTTGATCTCCCGTCGGATGTCGCGAGAGCCTCCTTGTCGGACGTCCAAAACTCTTTTTATCTGCCAAGCCAAGAGGACCCACTCGTCCGGTGATGGAGGTGCTCCAGTCGGAGGCTTCATGGGTTCTCTTGGCAAGTCTCCGCCCTCTGTCCTCTGATCAGCAGGGGCTGACGGCCAGTAGGGCTCGTACGCCGACTCCGTGATCTATCCGTGAGCTTCGGTTCGAGCCCTCCCTGACCGGTCGCCCCAAAACTCACACCAGCGGCCGGTGGGGCCTACCCATGCATGCCAAACCGCTCCCTCAGAGCTCGTAGGCTCCCCCGGCCTGCCACCCAGGCTACTCCTCGAACCAGCTACCGCCAGATCTCTATTGCGTATTTGGGGGGGATCTCAGTCTGGCGGCTGTCCAACACTCATGTCTTTTGGGGGATACTCTGGGTTCGGGCAATTCCCGAGCTCGGAGCCCTTCCCCAGGACAGCACGCCAACAACGTATTACCATACTCGCCAAATACGCATTACGTTACTCGTGCTAATATATGTAAGTGTGAACTCGTGAAATGATGTTTTATTAACAAAGTTCGGGAGGAGCACGTCAGATACTTAGCCTAATTAGACACATGTGGTACGCCATCAGGCTAATCAAAACAAGGGTATAAATACAGCCGACCTACCTCCTTTCATTGACGGCTAATCAGCATCCCTCCACCACCCCTTCTCCACTACCATCACTAAAGTTCACAACACAGTAGGGGGATACTCTGGGTTCGGGCAATTCCCGAGCTCGGAGCCCTTCCCCAGGACAGCACGCCAACAACGTATTACCATACTCGCCAAATACGCATTACGTTACTCGTGCTAATATATGTAAGTGTGAACTCGTGAACAGAAAGACGGTGTGATGAATTTCAAAAAGTTGGTGCTTCGCAACACAGACGTCCATTTCTTGCCTCCAAGCAAGGATATAGTGATGAGAAATATGATCGGGAGTCTGCACTGGGTGTTTATTTTGAAATCGATGTGTTTTTTTAACTTTTATTTTGTATTTGCTGTGTGGCTGAAACAGATTTATTTTTTTAATAAATCTACATTGCCTGGGATACTGCCTTGAGTGTTTCGTTTGGGTCCAACATTACCACTTCGGAGGCTCAGTCGTAAATCTTTCAACCTCCACACTAGAGACCTGGGTACAAGCCTGGCTTGTGACAAAAGAAAACTCAAACTACACTTTCAGTGTTTTCGTAAGCCTGCACCTGATGCTTCAGGTGACACAAATCGCTTGAATGTTTTAAATGACAAGGCTTTAAAAAAAAACGTACAGTGCATGGTAGCAGTAACAGATCAGTCAACTGTCCCGAGCATCTTTCTCACTGGTCTCTGGACATAAGATCATGATCAAATATGTTAGCTTTTCTTGGCAGCATAAAGGAAAAGTATGCAATTATTTGTAAATTTAACTGACTGAAAACGAAAGTAAATTAGGGGAGTTGAAAGATTTCTTAGCCTGTGGCACCCTCTAGTGAACTGCAGTTGTCCTCTAGAGAGGGAATTTTTGCTCAGCCAATGCAAGTCTATGGGAAATCTTTGATATTTGATAATTATTTATATGAAAACTATAAGTCTCATCAGTTAGAAAAGATATAGAAACAAACTACAGATCAGGTCCAAGATCTCTGACGAGTTTGGTGCCTGTAGCATTAAAGCCCTAGGACGATATAGAGTACAGTTGAAAATTCTTGGTCTCAGAAGAATTATATGTTTAAATAGTATAACAGTATGTTGGCTTTCTCAAGCCAACATAACTAGCTAATAACTTAAGTTCAGTTAGTGTGGTGCATGTGGTAGAAGGATAGAGATAACACAGAGACTGTGTATGTGTGTCTGTGTACAGCAGTTAAACCGAATACAATATTTATATCTCCTTGTTTCAGATGATGAGAGAGATGGGAACTCCTGGCCAGCCTTGTGGACTGAAAGTCAGGCTGGGGAATTTAAAAACAGGCACTCTTAAATGTGCATTGAAAATTGCCAGCTGATAAAACCGGTGCTCCAGGCACCATATTCTTAAGATAAATGTAATTACTGGCTGAGTTAAATGATTAACACTAAACAGTAGAAAATCAGTCAAGCCTCCCCAGCTGTAAATGTAATTGGCTGTTAAAGTCTTCTGTTGCTTATAATAAATTGTTGATATCACATAAGCAGTCTTTCAGAATACTCTGTTACATAGATGCATATTGTATGACTTAGTGAGTGTGGTGGTGCTTATGGGGTGTCGCTTTGTGACGGTGAGTATGAGGCTAGGAGAGAAAAATCAGAGTATACCCACTATAAAAAAATAGACACCACTGACAGCCGGGGTGAATTTATGAATGAACGTGTGAAATTTCTGTTACAAAACAATGTTGTTACGTATCCTCATGCTTTTTTAAGTGGGTATACAGAAATCCTTGACCTTTCCTAGTATATGGCGGATACCTGCGTATCATGTAGACTACACCACTGGATGAGAGGTTCATCCTCAAAGCTAAAAAACACACATTGTTATATGACACCACAAATCCTTTTTACAAGGACAATTCCAAAAAGGACAAGGCGAGGAGTTTAATTGCAGGAGTTGTATGAGTGGAATAAACAGAATTAAACCTGACAAAATGTAAACATTTAGCCAACCATGTTAGAACACACACACAAATAAATCAAGAAAAACAATGTGCAGGCAAACCACGTGGTCTCACAAATCCTATCGCTTCGCTTCTGAAACGATTTTGGTGAAAGTGAAAGCAGACTAACATAAAACCTGTCAAAGAAAACAAAATCTACACATACAGGCATATATATATAGCACATACAGTATTCTTATGTAAAACTCAAATTTCTTTTGCACTAATATGAAGGTTTAGTTAAGAAATGACATAAAAAATACAATAAAATACACTGTCAGAAAATAAGACATCAAGAAACGCATTTGCGAATAATCTGTTTCATTGTTACATTAGTACTGTTCTTGAAGAATTAGTCTGAAATATTGATTTGGAAAGAATAACTCTGAAAGCATGTCTGAACCAGCTGTAAAAGAAGGCGTACACTATGGGATTACAGGTGGAATTATAATATCCAACCCAATAGAATAAGTCAAACAGCAGTGGTGGTACAGAGTAACCGATGAAGGGATCAATAATATTGCACAGAAAAAAAGGAATCCAGAAGGTCAGAAACACCCCCATGATGATGGCTAAAGTCTGAGTCGCTTTTCCCTCTTTTCTTAATTCAGAATTCATGCTCTGGATGGCCTGAACCTGCCGTTGAGCTGTGTGTAAGATCTTAATGTACACGCAGAGCATGACAAAAGCAGGAACATAAAAACATATCAGTGAGAATACAGTAGCTCCAGCTTTACTCTGAAACAGTGTGCATCCGCCATCACATTTAATGTTCTCATAGTAAAAATCTTCAACACCAATAATATTAAGCTCCATGAAGATCATGCCAAACCCCAGAGCAGCTGAAACAGTCCAGCAGATAATAATCATAACTAGTGTGGCAAGTGACGTCATTTTACTATGATATTGAAAGGGGTGACATATGGCATAGTATCTTTCCAAAGAAATGATGCAGAGGTTTAAAATTGAAGCGGTACTCAATGTCACATCAAGACTGCTGTGTATTTTACAGAACAAATCTCCCAGATACCAGCACGTCTCGATGGAGCGCAGCATGCTGGGAGGCATCACAACTCCTCCGACAAGCAGATCGGCCACGGCCAGAGACAGGATGAGGTAGTTAGTTGGTGTGTGAAGCTGCTTGAAATGAACGACCGTTATAATCACAAGCAGGTTTCCTATAACTGTGACAACTGCAGAGACGCTAAAAAGGATGTAGAGGAAAATTCGCATTTCCAAAGAATAGACAATCTTCTGACAAGACCTGTTACTAAACTCATAACAGAGAAAAGGATTTTCCCAGATTTCAATTTGGCTGATGTTGATTCTGACTTCCATTTACGCAATTCTGGAGCTTCCCTGTATGAAACAAGGGAGTGAAGTTAATTTCAGCCTGCAGATAAATTTTTGCATCTCTATCAAATAATTACATATTAAAAGCTTGATTGATTGAATGATTTTAAATCCAATGCAACACAACAAAGGTTCTCATCCATGTTCTTACCTTTCTTTCTACAGTGAACCAAGGCTGCCTCATTTATAGCACAAGATTTTCATAACAACCTCCCTCCTGTCAAATCACACGCATGTGAGTTTCCAAGGAAACCCAGAAACCTAAATAGTAAACACTATTTTAAAAAGTTTATGCTCACTCTTTCAGCGAAGTGTGCACATTGACTGCTGTAAGCTACCAATAAGCTGAAGTGGTCATTATATAAATATGCTATAAATTATAAAATCTAGTTGAAAAAGGAAAAAGATTTCTTCAAACCATAACATAAAACCATACATTTTCATTCTTTTTTTGGATGAATATAGAGCTATGCACAATTTTTTTCACCATGCTGCAGTGGAGCACTTCATCTCAGACCAAAACAAATGTGCACTTCGGCCAAACCCCTGTACTCTGTTCGTCAATGGCCCTTGTGCAACACATCAAAAAAACTTCATATAATGAAATTGAGGTAATATTATAACCAGTGTCAAATGTCGATGAGTATTATTCAAACATAAAACATGGCATGTGGAAGTTAGGGATAGTTCACCCAAAAATGAAAATTCTGTCATTAATTACTTTCCCTCATGTCGTTCCAATCCCGTAAGACCTTCGTTCATCTTCGTCAAAAATACCTTAATTTGTGTTCCGAAGATGAACGAAGGTCTTACAGGTTTGGAACGACATGAGGGTGAGTAATTAATGACAGAATTTTCACTTTTGGGCGAACTATCCCTGACTTTAACCTTTATTAGAAAGCTCTATATTGCACAACTTAACTCTCTGTTAAGGATACAAGGCTATACTATATCTTTAAATAGCAAATAGTTTTGGGTAATTTTATATAGGCCTATACGTAAAAATCATGTATAGCACCTTTAAGCTGGCAACACATTTGTTTAGTGATCTTAAAATGTTGTGGACATAAATGGCACTTTCATGGAATGATTTGCGTTGTTTATGCAAATCATGTAAACCTCAAGATTAATGTTGAAAGTGTAATTGTTTAAAGGGGTCATCGGATGCTAAATTCACTTTTATATGTTGTTTGAGCATAAATGTGTGTTGCAGTGTGTGTACACTTCTACTCTATAATGATAAAAATCCACCCAGTGGTTTTTATTTAATCCCTAAAAATAGTATCCCTTTTTTCAAATCAGGCTGTTCTCCGCTACTTGTCTGTGACGTCACACGGACGAAGGCCTCTGCCACAATAGTTGATTGACACAGCCTTCTTACCTTACACCGTGTCCTAACTACAAGCGATGTGACACCGCAACATTCGATAAAAGGTATCGTTTCCATGTTAATCAGAGGTTTTTTCCTAACTAGCCGCGATGATGACACGTGAAATTTCTATTTTAGAAACAGTTTCTATTTCCACAACGTCGCAGCTGGAACAACAACATACAAACTAATGACAGTTATAATCACAGATTATGTGCTTTATTCAGTGTTAAAAGTGAGTTTGACTATCATATTGCGTGGCATTTATAGCCATGTTTAAAGCAACAACAGACAGTTTACCTCAGATCTTGAAAATAAATTAAAGCAAAGATGCAGGAATGCAAAAACAGGCCAATGACATTATAGTAGCTGCCTCTCTGCTCTGAAACAGTGTGCAACTTCCATCACACTTAACGTTTTCATAGTAAAAATCTTTAGCACCAATAATATTAAGCTCCAAGAAGATCGTGCCAAACCCCAGAGCAGCTGAAACAGTCCAGAAGATAATAAATGTTTTATTAACAAAGTTCAGGAGGAGCACGTTCAGATAATTAACCTAATTAACAAGATAAGAGGTGTGTATATATACACAGCTGACTCACCTCTGTTCCTTGACAGTTCTCCAGCATCCCTCCGCTACACCTTCTCCGCACTTACATCTATTCCTGTCCTAACCTGTAGGGGGTACTCAGGGTTCGGGCCAAAGTTCCAAGCTCGGAGCCTTCCCCTCGGACAGCACGCCAAATATGCATAAACTTTATTCTATTTATTATATGTAAGTGTGAACTCGTGAATCATAACTAGTGTGGCAAGCGATGTCATTTTACTGTGATATTGAAAGGGGTGATATATGGCATAGTATCTGTCCAAAGAAATTATACAAAGATTTAAAATTGATGTAGTGCACAATGTCACTGTCATGCCCCTGGACTGCTTTGTTGTGTTTTTGCTCCCCATGTGTTCCCTGTGACCCAGTTTTTCCCCTGTCTTGATTGTTAATTTGATTCCAGGTGTGTCCCCTTAGTTCCCTCGTTATCCTGTTATTATAAGCCCCAGTCCATTCAGTTCATGTTTGTTCGGTCTTTGAGTGTCTACCCTGCCTGTGATCTATGTTCCCGTTTGAATTAAATATTCTCCTTTTGTGAATTCCTCGTCTCCTCGTTCCTGGTTCCCGTGCTTCCCTTGAAGTGTGACAGAAAGACTGACCCAAACAGTAACCTCCGTGTTTTCCCTCCGTTTTGTTTCCTCATTTTTACACAGTGTTTTTTCTTTCCGTTGTGTCCTTATGGATCCCCTCGTCCAGCCCGAATTCCTCCTCCTCCCGCTGGAGCAGGGGGACAGATCTCTCGAGGACCACACAAGACTGTTCCTGTTGCTAGCTAATGCCACCAACTGCCCGGACAATGCGCTCTGCTCTTTCTACAACGCAAGTTTGAATACGGCGTGCAGAGCGCTGTCGTCCGAAGATGGTCCACGAGAGGATTTCGCCGCCTTCGTGGAGTGGATTCTGGTGAGAAATGGATCGCCCCTCACCGTCTCTCCCGACTCACAACCCACCAACTCCCCGCGGTGCGGAGCATCAGCCCGAGCCCACCGATGACGGAGACCCATTTCCCGCCACGATCTGCGAGCCAGCGCGAAGCCGAGCGACTGAGCGGAAGATCGTGCCGGAAGTTGAGCCCAACACGTCAGATCAGGTGCGAGAGCCGGCGACAGTGCCCATCGCGAGGGAGCCAGCCGTGGACGGTGTGAGCGTGCAGTGGAGCTCCGCCCCCTGCACCGTGGCTGAGGGTGAGCTGACGATGCATCTGGGACTGCTGGACATGGAGGAGGATTTGACTGACTGGGAAACTGAACTGGAATTCGAACTGCCTCCTCTCCTCTCCGCCTTCGCCTTGGTCGCCAGAGCATTCGGCTCCACCTTGGCCCCCCGGATCCTCGGCAACCCCCTGGCTTGTCGGCTCTCCGTCTCCACCTCGGGCTCCTCCACCACCTGCTCCGCCGGCGTTGGTCGGCCCCCTGGAGTCGGCGGCCACGCTCCCTCCATGGCTCCTCCCTCCGTCGGCTCTACCTTGGGCCATCATCATGGCTGTGGCCTGGGTCCTGCCAGGCTCCTCCTGCTCCGGGTCCCTCCTGTCTCCTCCCTGGCTCTTCCCTCCTTCGTCGCCTCCCTGGTCTTTGTCTGCTGGCCCCCTCCCGGTTGTCCGTCCTCCTCCTGAGCGTCCACCATTGTTCCCACCCATTTCAGTCACATCAAGACTGCTGTGTATTTTACAGAACAAATCTCCCAGATACCAGTACATCTCGATGGAGCGCAGCATGCTGGGAGGCATCTCAACTCCTCCGACAAGCAGATCGGCCACGGTCAGAGACAGGATGAGGTAGTTAGTCGGTGTGTGAAACTGCTTGAAATGAATGACCGTTATAATCACAAGCAGGTTTCCTATGATTGTGATAATTGAAGAGACACTACAAAGGATGTAGAGTAATATCCGGGTTTCCAAAGGATAGACAAATTTCTGACAAGACCTGTTACTAAACTCATAACAGAGAAAAGGCTTTTCCCAGATTGTTATTTGGCTGATGTTGATTTGGCCATCCATTTACACAATTCTGGAGCTTCCCTGTTTAAAACAAGAGAGTGAACTTAAAACATGGTCAATGTTGCATGTTAAAAGTTTGAATGAATTTAATTGAAACCTAAGTTCTAATGTTTATGAGCATCACATATAATTCAGAACATAATCTACGCAGTAATGCTTTGCATAAAGCCAAGAAAACCATGCTATTATTAAAAGAATAATTTAAATAATTCCCAAATAGGAGAATAAATTTGCACTGAAATCTTACTGGTTATAATAATCTAATCAAGACAGTATATAATATTTTTACATTGTACTTATATATGATATTAAGACATGTTCATCTACAGACACGGAAATCTCTCTTCTATGTTCTTACCTTTCTTTCTACAGTAAACCAAGGCTGCCTCATGTAGCAGAGAGCACACATTTATAGCACAAGAGTTTCATAACAACCTCCCTCCTGTCAAATCCCACAGCATTTGAGTTTCCAAGGAAACCTAGTGTTCTCAACAGCCTACAACAGTGCCAAAACTGGCCCGCCACCGTATTTAATTTGACCCACGAGATAATTTCATTAATCTGTGATGCTGTCGTATTTCCACCTCATTTCATGTTGCCTGTGAGTTCATTTCTAAAACGTGTAAATGATAAGTCTCAGTTAGTGCTTTCTTTGCGAATATTAACCATTCACATGTATCACAACCGAGTACGTTCCCTGTCGATACTCCACTCGTACTGCGTCTTGTCTAAAGACGCTACGAGAACACAATTCAATCACGCCGTGCTGATAGGGGAATGACTCAATTATACCACCTTAAGAATTCAATGCTTAAGGGAAGCATGAAAAAGACCCTCAAAGTCTCAAAGTAGATTCTCAAAGCTCTGACAGGGCAGAGCAAGGATAACTCCCGGTCCTCATCAGAGGGAGGAAGCGCGGAGAGCGTGATGACCTGAGCTCTGAATGGAGTGGAAAGCACCTTGGGTACATAACCCTGCCTCGGTTTCAGGACGACTTTGGAGTCATTAGGTCCGAATTCCAGGCAGGCAGGGCTAGTGGAGAGCGCCTGCAGGTCTCCTACTCGCTTGACCAACGCTAGTGCTAAGAGCAGAGCAGTCTTTAGCGACAGTGAGTGCAGGGTCGTGGACTGTAGCGGCTCAAAGGCAGGGCCCTTCAGGGCTCTCAAAACCGTGGGCAAGTCCCATGTAGGGACTGTGAGGGGCCGAGGCGGATTCAGCTGCTACGTAAACCTTGAGTGTGGATGGGGAACGTCCTTTATCCAGCAGTTCCTGCAGGAAGGACAGAACCATCGATAAGTCAGATGTAGACGGGTTTTCACCACAGTCTAGGCACCACGTGGAGAACACGGACCATTTAAGGGTATAGAGGCGTTGCGTAGACGGTGCTCTAGCCTCAGAAATGGTTTTCAGCACGCTCTCTGAGAAGCTCGCGGGCTCCCGTCGAGCGGCCAAAGGTGCAGGGCCCAGAGGTCGGGCTGAGGGTGCCAAATTGTCCCGTTCGCTTGAAACAGGAGGTCCCGTCTCAGGGGAATGGGCCACGGGGCTGCTACAAGCAGCTGAGTCAGCTCTGACAACCCAGGTTGATTTTTCCACAGGGGGGCCACCAAGAGGACCCTGTGTCCCCGCTCCTTGATTCCCCTGATAACCTGCGCGATCAGGGCAATTGGGGGGAACGCATAAAGGAGGAGGTTGGGCCATTCGTGGGCCAGCGCATCCTCAACCTTCGAATAATAAGTCAGGCAGTGAGAGTTGTCACCTGAGGCGAAGAGGTCTACCTCGGCCTCGCCGAAGATCTCCCAAATTCTCTGAACCGCCTGTGGATGGAGCGTCCACTCCTCTGAGGGGATATTGCTCCAAGATAACTTGTCCGCTCCGTGGTTCAATCTGCCCGGTATGTGTGCTGCTCTCAGCGAGCGCAGATGGGGTAGAGACCACTCTAGAAGGCGTTCTGCCAATAGGCAAAGGCGCTTCGAGGAGAGGCCTCCTTAGTGATTTATGTAGGACACTACAGACATGCTGTCCGAGTGGATTAGCACGTGGTGTCCTTTCAGGTCTGGCAAGAAGAACTGGCATGCTCGACATACTGCTAGCATTTCCAAGCAGTTGATGTGAAGCCGCTTCTCAGCTTTCGACCAATGGCCGAAGGCTGGTCTGCCCTCGCACAGTGCTCCCCAACCTGTGTTGGAGGCATCTGTCGTGACGACCTTTCTCCTGCAAACCATTCCCATAGCCACTCCTTTTTCCATCCAGTGAAGGTCTCTCCAGGGGGCTAGGGCTGTCACGCAGGCCTGGCTCACCCCGATACGCAGGTGTCCGTGACGCCATGCATGAGATGGAACTTGAGGTTTCAGCCAGTGCTGTAGAGGTCGCATGCGAAGGAGACCAAACTGTGCGACTACGGCTCTCATTTGAGTCGAGTCGAGAACTGTTCCCAGGAACGATATACGTTGGCTGGGAGACAGCCTGCTCTTGGCAAAATTGAACCTGAGTCCCAGGCGCTCTAGGTGGCTGAGGAGGAGGGTTCTGTGCGATAAAAGCTCCACCTCGAGGTAGTCGCCGAGGTAGTTGAGAATGCGGATTCTCATCTGTCTTAGAGGGGAGAGAGCCACATTCATGTACTTCGTAAAAAAGCGGGGTCCAGAGACAGTCCAAAGGAAAGGACCGTGTACTGAAAAGCCACTCCCTCAAAGGCGAATCTCAAGAATCGTCTGTGGTGGGGGGCTATTTGGACGTGAAAGTATGCATCTTTCAGGTCCAGGGAAAGAAAGCAGTCCCCTGGCCGAATCTGCGAGAGGATCTGTTTCAATGTGATCAGCCTGAACGACCTTTTCATGAGGGCGCAATTTAGGCATCTGAGATCAAGGATGGGCCAGAGGCCGCCATCCTTTTTGGGGACGAGGAAATAACGACTGTAGAAGCCTGACTCGCTCTGAGCTGGAGGAACTCTTTCTATTGCTCCTTTTTCCAGCAGAATCTTCACCTCTGAGCATAGAACGTGGGCGTTCTGGCTTCGTACTGAGGTGGAGACCATGCCGCTGAAGCGCGGGAGTCTTCGAGCGAACTGAAGTGAGTAACCTCGTTTTATTATCCCCATAACCCACTCTGACACTCCGGGGATGGCCTGCCAGGCTGGATGCGTCCAGCGAGGTGGTTCTGCACGGCTTAGACGGGTGGTTTGCCTTTGCCTTCCAGCCGATAGCAGAGGGCGGGCAGAGATGCGTGGCCACTGACTCGTACCCTTTTTCTTTAGCGCCGTCGACCGTGGTGAGGGCGGAAGAAGCGGAAGTACGGAGGCGAGCGGAGTAGGGGGAGCGCCATGATTTTGTGAGCTCGTCATGAACTTCAGGGAAGAACGGCGAGGATCGCTGACAAGTGGCCTGACGGTGCCCCGGCAGGAACCACTCATCCAGACGGCTACGAGATGGCTCTTCCGGTGGAGACCACTCTAGACCCAGCTCTTCCACCGCTTTAGAGAGGATGTGAAAAAGTTCGGCGTCCGGCCCAGGTTTGGTGGCGCTGGGAGCGGACGAAGGCAGGAGGGCGGGGTCAGTTACAGAGCCCAACAGCTCCTCTGCGTCCGAAGCTGCCAATGACATGCTGTCATCATTCAGCTCTTCGTCACTCCCCCCAAACGAGACCAGATCACTCACGCTAGCAGAGGGACGCTGGTCAGGTTGAGAAAAGAGGACGGGAGAAACCTCTCTGTGTGGCGAGGGCGAGGCACGCGGGATCTGAGGCGATGTGAGCTCACTGTCAGCTGTGCGCTGAGATCCTCTGCCCCGCTGTTTTTTCCTCACAGGTCCCTGCGAGGAAGAAAACGGGAGGGCACGAGGGGCAGAGAGGAGAGACTGATGTTCTTGCAGTGAGAACAATCAGTGCCAGCGAGTGCGGCATCTGCATGGGACTTACCTAAGCAGGAAACGCACTCGCTGTGGCCGTCATCGGCGTGCAGGGGAGACCTGCACAAGCCGCAATAACGGCGCGGCATTTGCAACAATGCCGCTGCTCTTTTAGAAAAGAATGCGTGAGCTTCGCCGGATGGCTGCAGGGGAGCGGGACCGAACTGCTTCGATGCTGATGGCGCTGAGTGGCGGCGGATTCAGCCGAGCAGAGGTCACTGGTTCCAGCTGTGAGGCGTTTCTACGGCGAGCAGGCTTCCTGGATCAGTGAAGAGACGAAGTCGTCGTCGTCGCTGAAGGAGAAGACATCTGAGTTCCTATGGCGAAACGGCCGCTTATATAGCCAGAAGGCTCCGCCCATTCTGGTGGATTCTGGCGGGCTCCGTCGCCATAGGCTCGTGCAGCTCCGCTGCCGAGCCATTGGTTCGTTTTTTACACACTGCACGAACCAATGGCTGTGCAATTTCACTGCGTGATTAAATAAGGCTTTAGTCAGAAGGAAAAAAGGCTTTTCCCGTAGCGTCTTTAGACAAGATGCAGTACGAGTGGAGTATCGACAGAGAACTTAAGATGTATTCACACTACCAGGGACTTTGTCACTGCATGTCGCCAGTGGCCGGCAGTCACGTTGTTAATGGACATTCCCACTACTGGTCGACTAGTAATGTTTGTAATTGACATTCACGGATGTTACTCCATGTTGTATATCTTATCTTTCAATGCCGAAGTAAGCCGTTTTCTGTGAATGTGTGAGATTTCTGGTTCATTAGCCGCTGTAGGTAAATAACAAGAAAAATAACAAAGTGCAGTAAACGGTAAAACTATTTACACTACAAACTAGTGTGTCCTTAACTAAGATAATACATGTTTTTACCAGTTTACAATATGAAGCAGCACAAGAAGCTGTTTTGTACAGCTAAAAATAGCTGTAAGCTAATGATGGTGGAAGCCACAATGGCTGAGCCCATGGGGGAAAATAAGGTGGATACAACAAATCAGTTTCTTTGCCGCTACAAACTGTGGTTAAGCATAGTTTCTAGTTAGTATGATGTGGATTTAAATCACATGAAATAATAATTCTTTAAAATCATATTGATTAGTTTTGGGGCGAGTATATTTAAGCTTGCAAACCACATTTGTGTAGTGCACTTCATGAAATGGATAAAAATGGCACTACTTTAATGGAATGACTTGGCATTTTTTATGCAAATTAAATAAACATCCCCAAAATTAATGTTTAACAAGCTGTAAGTAAAATCAATTGTTCAAATGAAAATATCTTTGTAAAAGTGAAAAATAATAAACTGTTAGTTTTAGGTAGTGTTGTTTTGTACAAGAGTTTTATATCTTACTCTACTAAAAAATTGTTTTTACCTGATATCCTGAAATATGTACTTAGCACTTCAGCCATATTGAATTTGTTGCCATAAATAAAAATTATATAAAATTAAAGGTTCCTTTAAAAAAAGAAAAATGCAGTCTTTACCCAGTTAAATTTTATTTGAATTTAATTAATGAATTTAATCCATGAGAGGGGCAAAGATCAACACTGGTGGACTCAGAAGAGCCCTGAATGTCAAGACACACAGCACTCATATATGCAGGCACTTTAAAGAATGATTTGTTTTGCACTTCTTTGTGTATAAAGGTTCATTTATGAAATCACTAACAAAATACAATAGTAATTTTTAAGAAAAAAAGATAAAAAGCACCAATCTATGTAGCAATCAGAAAAAATGAAACATTGAGAAATGCATTTGCAAATGATCTTTTTCCTTATTACAACAATATTGTTCTTGAAGAATTAATCTGAAATACTCTTTTGGACAAAATGATTCTAAATGCATGTCTGAACCAACTGTAAAAGAAGGCGTACACTATGGGATTACAGGTGGAATTATAATATCCGACCCACAGGAACAAGTCAAACAGCAGTGGTGGTACAGAGTAACCGATGAAGGGATCAATAATATTACAAAGAAAAAAAGGAATCCAGAAGGTCAGAAACACCCCCATGATGATAGCTAAAGTCTTAGTGGCTTTTCCCTCTTTTTTTAATTCAGAATTTACACTCTGGATGGCCTGAACCTGCCGTTGAGCTGCGTGTAAGATCTTAAGGTACACACAGAGCATGACAAAAGCAGGAACGTAAAAACATATCAGTGAGAATACAGTAGCTCCAGCTTTACTCTGAAACACAAAGCAGCCTCCATCACAGTCAATGTTATCATAGTAAAATTCCTCAATGCCAATAATATTAAGCTCCATGAAGATCATGCCAAACCCTAGAGCAGCTGAAACAGTCCAGCAGATAATAATCATAACTAGTGTGGCAAGTGACGTCATTTTACTGTGATATTGAAAGGGGTGACATATGGCATAATATCTGTCTAAAGAGATGATACATAAATTTAATATTGACGCTGTGCACAGTGTCACATCAAGACTGCTGTGTATTTTACAGAACAAATCTCCCAGATACCAGCACGTCTCGATGGAGCGCAGCATGCTGGGAGGCATCACAACTCCTCCGACAAGCAGATCGGCCACGGCTAGAGACAGGATGAGGTAGTTAGTAGATGTGTGAAGCTGCTTGAAATGAACGACCGTTATAATCACAAGCAGGTTTCCTATGATTGTGATAATTGAAGAGACACTAAAAAGGATGTAGAGTAATATCCGGGTTTCCAAGTGATAGACAAACTTTTGACAAGACCTGTTACTAAACTCATGACAGAGAAATTGCTTTTCCCAGATTTCAATTTGGCTGATGTTGACTGGGACATCCATTTACACTATTCAGATTCACCGTTCTGTAAAAAAGAAAAATATTAACTGCTGACCCTTGTAAACAAGCTTAATGTATAGTTATAAAAAAATACTTTTGTCATTAATCGTAATGACAGTATAGGTTCTTTAAAAACATTCTAATAGCTATTATTCTCACAAATAACAATTGAACAATAAAATAATTCTAGACGTGTTATTAATAGCAAAGTAGAAATTAAGAGAAATTACAAACTGTACATTTCAATTACATAATGAAAACCACACATTATTTTATTTTAATGTAGCATAACTCTACCATCCAGGGCCTTACCTCTTTTTTTTCAAATGGCAAAGTCACACTATGGATCAGAGAGCCCAGATTTATAGTAATGCAAACACCCAGGAGTCCCCCATTTGAGTCATAATGAGTCCTGACACCGATTAAATGGCCTTTTAACTATGATAAAAAAGGGTCTCTTTTTGCACTCTCGCAAGAACATGAGAAGAACATTTATCGCATGAACCAATCACTGCCGATCATAACCAGTCGTATCCAATCATATCGCGATGGAGGCATTGCCTCCTCTCACATGATTTTCCCCCATTCGTTCTCAATTACTCAATTAATTTCAGCTAATTTTACTATTATTTTTTATTGTTACATCAATCACAATCCTGGATAATTAAAATAAAATAAACAGTTGCAGTTGCAGAACCAGATGTGACTCCAGCTGTAGATTGTAAATTGGAAAAAATTTGGGATAGGATGAAAAATATTTGTAAAATTTTTTGCGTTCACTCGCAAAACTTTTTCATTCTCTCGAGAAAGTTTGCATTCCCTTGCAAAACCTTTGCATTCTTGCACAGAGATTTTTTCACACAGACTCAGGTCTCAGATGCCGAGTCAAGCCTAGAGAGGGCTGCAGTGTAGAGGTCTTCACGGAGGACCCGAGACCCGAGTACCCGGGACCCGACCCGGGACCCGTACGGGTTCGGGTCTATATTTTAAATGGTCAGCCGGGTCCGGGTCGGGTCCCAATCTATTACTTCGGGTCCCGGGTCTGTTTAACATTGTGTGTAATACCCGAGTCGATCGGAGAACACCGCACCCGCCAGTGATCAGTGTCAGTCAGCATGCGTGTGTTTTGTAACTTGCAGTTTGTAAAATTAGGATGAGAAAATTGTGAGCGGGAAATGAGGTGAAAGAAAAAAAGAAAGAAAAAAACACGCATTACCTCAGCCGCCAGAAGCAGAGCACGGGCGGAGTTAATGTAGCCTACTGCACGCAGACGGTGATCATGGATTCCTTCATGAGTGATTTAAAAAAAAAGCTGAAACAACTGAGGAAGAGACGCACCTGTTATTGAACATGCACACAGTAAAGTGTAATGCACTTCTTGTTCTGCACGTTTTTTGCTAAAAAATAATTGCTCCGAGTCTTTATTGCAACCAACAAAAAGTTTCGTTATTGTTGCGGAGACGCAACAGTCGAAGTTGACTCGAGATGGAGAAAAAAAAGCGAAGTTCGGGTCCAACTTTCAAATAATGGTCAGGTCCGCGTCGGGTCCGGGTAGTACATTTAAGGCATTTCTCGGGCCTGCACGGGTTCGGGTCCCACTTTCAAATAAAATACGGGTCCAGGTCGGTTCGGTGCAGCACATTTACGGGTCTCTTCGGGTTCGGGTACGAATTTTTGGACCCGTGAAGACCTCTACTGCAGTGTGCTGAGGCCAAGGCCATGGAGGTCGTCCAGCCATGGCCCCCTGAACGGTCTGCCCCGCCATGGTTCCCTGAATGGTCTGCTCCGCCATGGCCCCTTGAACTGTCTGCTCTGCCATGGTTCCCTGAACGGTCTGCTCCACCATTGCCCCTTGAACTGTCTGCTCCGCCATGGCCCCCTGAACAGTCTGCCCCGCCATGGCCCCTTGAACGGTCTGCTCCGCCATGGCCCCCTGAACGGTCTGCCCCTCCATGGCCCCTTGAACGGTCTGCTCCGCCATGGTTCCCTGAATGGTCTGCTCCGCCATGGCCCCTTGAACGGTCTGCTCCGCCATGGCCCCCTGAACTGTCTGTTCCGCCATGGTTCCCGGAACCGGTACCGCCCTGGAGGCAGCCCGTTCAGGGCAATCCTAGCTTGAGAGGCCTCCAGTGCCCCCCCATCTCCCCTTTGGAAGTTAAGTGGCGTGAGGACGTGCCTTCCGGGAGGGGGAGGTAATGTCAGACTGGTGTTCCTGTTTTGTTGTTTTTCTCCCCATGTGCTCCCCGTGACCCAGTTTCTCCCTTGTTTATATATTAGATTGTCATATTTCTATAAAAATCTAAAATACAAGTTCGTATTAATGTAAAAATGGATGATAAATACACTTTTCCTATGGAAAATAGCAAGCACGAGTGTCTTGTTCATCATATTGTTCAATACATACTTACATTTACATTTAGTCATTTTGCAGACGCTTTTATCCAAAGCGACTTACAATTTGGGGAATACATAAAGCGATTCATCTTGAAGAGGCAATCCGACAAACGAAGTGCTTGTAACACCAAGTCTCAGGCATTTTTTAAATAAGTACAAGCTAGCAAGGGAAGGAATAAATAAGGAGAAAGAGTTTTTTTTTTTTTTTTTTTTACTTGTTCATTTTTTACTTGTTCATCATGTTCAACACATATTTATTTTCACTCCTCAATGCAGCCGCCTACTCTTTCCTACATTTTAGGCGAGGTGCATCTCAAACAAGCCTACAATTAGAACGGCCAAACCGATTCAGTTAACTGAGTGACTCATTTACGCTGGATCCACTCCTATCGATTCAAAAGCAAATGCCGACTTCGATTATTCATGCCGGTTGAAAGAACCGATTCAAAAGAATCATTCAGTCCCGAATCAAACATTGTTGTTATAAAACAGCAGATAGAAAATATTCAAAACACTAGGCTACACACGAATATTTTAGAGAAAAAAACGTAATTTCCCAATGCTACCACTTTAATTGTTCAATAATAGGGTCTCTACGAATAAGCTATGTAATTTTAATTATCACAAAGATACTGAGAATGTTAAGCTTAGTTAAAATTAAAAACTAAAAAGCATAAAGGAACGATGAAGGTGGGTAAATAATAGCATATTTGTTTTCAGTAAACTATCCCTTTTAGTGTCTTTATCAGAGACACAAAATTGTGCTTTAGGGGCTTTCATATGATTCATGCTTGTTGGATGTATTGCATTAGGCTATTAAATGAAAACTATTTAAATATGTTTAACATAAAATGAGACAAATGGAACGGGCTGAATGTTTTCTGAGAGCACTGCATTTTATTTTTACTTTTAGGTTCCTCCAGGGTGTCTTGGGAAATAACATTGTCTTTGATACTGAAAGGAGAAGTAGCCTGCTTATTTTAGGAAGAAATTCTACTCTTGACAGACTTAAAAACATATGTTCGTGTAATATTGTGAATTGGAATATTGAAATATTCAGAGTTGCTTGAAAAACTGAACATTATGCATGTAATGGATGGGTCTCAAAAGAAATAATGATACACACTGATGCACTTTGACATTGGTTCATATTATAAAGAATTAATTAGTCTAAATTTAATCTGCACACTTTTCATGTAGTGGCTCAGTGTAAAAAAAATGCATGTCATCTGGTTATTTGGCATCATCTTTACTGTGCAGAGATGAAATTATAGTTACATTGACATTAAAACATATTAGCAGGACATTTCTTTTTATTCACAAGAGATTTCTAATTTCATTTCTAATCACGTCTTTCCATCAAGTCGAGTTGTGAAGAATTTACTTGAAATATTTTGGCTAAAAGAATGACTCTCAGAGCTTTTCTAAACCATCTATAAAAGAATGCATACACAAAAGGGTTACACAGAGAATTAAAATATCCAATCCACAAAAAAACATCAAATATGGCAGGTGGTATTGTGTAATTAAGAAAAGGATCTAGTAGATTACAGAAGAAAAAGGGTGAGATGCTGACAAAAAATACTCCCATGATGATAGCCAGTGTTTTTGTGGCCTTCCCCTCGGTTTTCTTTATAGATACACAGTTTTTCTTGCCCACGTGTGCTGAATGCTGTATAGATTTTGATTGTTTTCGTGCAACAAGAAGAATTTTTAGATAAATGCTGACAGCAATTATTGCGGGAAGGCCGAAAGCAAGAAATGAGGAAATAGTGCTGGCTGCAGCGGTTTGAAAGATGATACAAGCTCCTTTACAGGCTACATTATCTAAATAAAACTCCTCATCACCCAAAATGTTGAGTTGTAGAAACACCATAGCAAATCCAAAAAAGGCAGCCAGACCCCAGCTTAGGAAAATCATAATGAGGGAAATGGGAGGTGTGATTTTATTCCGGTACTGAAGCGGATGACATACGGCATAATAGCGATCGATTGAGATGAAAGATATGTGCAAAAGAGATGTGATGCATAACATAATATCAACACTGCTGTGTATTTTACAGAACACGTCTCCCAAGTACCAGCAAGTCTCAACTGAGCGCAGCATGCTGGGAGGCATCACAAAACCTCCGATGAGCAGATCGGCCACGGCTAGAGACAGGGTGAGGTAGTTTGTTGGCGTGTGCAGCTGCTTGAAATGAATGATGGCAACAATGACCAGCAGGTTTCCACATACTGTGGTAAGCGCAATGCCACTGAAGAACAAATAAAGCAAAATCTGAATCTCTGATGGGTAGACGAATCTCTCACACGAGTTGTTGGATGACTCAAAACAAAGAACAGGCCCATGGTCAATCCTAGTTTGAGTTGAATTGTTTAGGTCCATCACCAGCTGGAACACACATTCATTTATAAGCAAATAATGCACTGATTTTCTTATGATCTTAACGGCAATCTAATAGTTACATTTCACAGTCATAACCACACAAAAACATTATCAGCCCTGCAGCTTGAACATAAATCATACCATTAGACCTTCATGACAGACCTTACCTGTCTACAAAAGAGTGAACGTGCACAAAGCACTTATTTATATCCTCACCCCTCCTGCATTGCATCACTACTGTCACTACATCCATCATCTGTCAACAACAGAAAAGTTTTCCTTGGAGATTTCCCCCTATTTTTTGATCCTGAGTTACATAAATCAATGAATGCGGTCTGTTAAACATATCATTTTTCTTCATCTTGGTGCTTTTATGTTCCTGGATATTTTATATTTATTAAAACCAGCAGAGTTCAGCTGCTTGGATTGAATTTTTCATGCATTTATTACTTATATTTGGCTCTTTTAAATGTACTTATGTGTATGTTTTATTGTTTTGCTTCGTCCCAGACCCAAATGGTTTGAATTTTAAAATAAGAAAACCCTTCATAAAGTATAATTGCATTTTAAGAACTGTGGAAATTTAAAGAAAGATGATAAATATAAACTTACTTAGTATTTATTTTGTAAAAAGTTTTCATTTTTTGGCACATAAGGCTGTCGCTCAGTTGTGATGTCATTTCCATCATGACTAAAAAATTTCCCCAACAATACTTAACAGTGTCAGTGAAGATCTTCAGATGAAATATGAGACGTGATGTTTGAAGAAAAATCTTGGTAAATTTCAGGTATGTCTAGGTAAATGCACACCGAAAAACATTTCCCTCAAAAATTGCTAGTAAATTTCACAAATAATCACAGCAAAATGTTAAGTAACACATTGAATTAATTATGAATTTTGGAAGTATAATGTCTAAAATAGTATTTTCCTGTAAAACATTGATCTTTGTTACAACTTGAAAAACTTTTTTTTACAGTGCAGAACAGAATTGTTTTTTCTGGAATGATTGTTGATTTGTCTTTGAAAATGTTCATGTGTGTAAAGTATACATTCAGTCAGTCAGTGTTAATCTGAGTTTATGTGATTTAAATTTACATTATATAAATATTCCATTAGAATATGCTTAAAATCCCAATCAAATGTCTTTTTGATTCCTCCAGTGAAACTGTGATATCATACCTGTGTAATTTCTGACTCTAGAGAAATCCTGTTGTGGAAATAACTAGTGGTCAGATTTTTGTCTCCTTCATCTAAAAATGTTTGCGAGCTGAGGGACTTATTAAACGTAATAAACATGTTTGCAATATGTCCTGCTGTTTATCGGCACATTCACACCTGTCCTCATTAAACTCCAACAGAATCACACTTGACTCTGATTGATCCCTACAGGAGTGAAAACATTCACCTCAGAGCGTCTGGAGTTGCATCATTCTGATTGTGCTAATTTTGATAATACAGAATAATAAGTAGTGAAGTTTAGAAAAGTCATAAAAACAAGATAAATGAAAATATGAATTTTAAAAAATCAATGCAAACTAAAAATATAAGCCTTTAAAGTGTTTATATGGTGTAAATGTTGTGTTGGAGATTTGTGGGTTGAATTGGACATAATGGTCAGTGTAATCTTTAGGCCTAGCATATGTTCTAAAGCATTTATGTTTATTGATACTTTTCAGTGTTGAATAAACTGTGATGGACATTTCTCTCACTTCATCCACTATCCTGGATGGATTTTCATTTTTACAGAGATTATCACAATGCATTATGGGACTGTAAATCATCTTAATAAATCTTGCATCTGTATTGTCTTCGTTAAGTGTTTCAGCAACTGCAACCTGTTTATTTATTAACCAAGCAAATAAAATATCACATCAAATATAAAACATAAAAACACAAGTTACAAATGCTTCCGTGAATAGTTTTGCTGTAAGATAAAATACACTATACAGTTAAAATCTGTAAGATTTTAATTATACTAAATATTTTTATTCAGCAGTTATGCATTAAATTGAATTGAATGATTCGTGTCACACTGAACTGGAAATTCAGCTTTGCATCACAGGAATAAATTACATTTTACAATATATTCAAGTAGAAAACAGTTATTTTAAATTGTAATGATATTTTACTGTTTTTACTGTATTTTTTATCAAATAAATGCAGCCTTGGTGAGCAGAAGAGACTTTTTTCAAAAACACTAAAAAATTTCACCATCCCCAAACTTTTTAACATGTACCAGGATGAAGAATCCTTGAGCCATGACCAAACCATAAAACTGAAATAATGTATATTTTGAGTGCTTGACTGTTATTTGCTGTCTCGTCATGTAGGAGGGTCAGAGAAGACAACAAAGTGTATTTAAGGGGCTCTTCACTCACTGTTAACATACCGGTAGTCCATTTAGTACTTTAAAGGTTTTTGTTTTTTTAAGACAGAGAGGATGGATTTTATATCACAAGAATACGATCTCACTCAGTTTTGTTTTCCTGCAATGAACAACTCTTGTCTTAAAGGCACACATCATGTTTCCGCTCAGACTGTGGTGTATCTTCTATTGGTGTCAGCGATGATTGTGACCATTCTAGGAAATTCGGTGGTCATCATCTCCATCGCGCACTTCAAACAGCTCCAGACTCCCACTAACATCCTGGTGATGTCTCTGGCTCTCGCGGATCTGCTGCTTGGACTGGTGGTCATGCCTTTCGGTATGATCCGTTCTGTGGATGGCTGCTGGTACTATGGAGATGTCTTCTGTTTGCTGCACTCCACTTTTGACTTGTTTCTCACATCAGTGTCTATTTTTCATCTAATTTTTATTGCTATTGATCGACATCAGGCTGTTTGTTATCCGCTTCAGTATCCTACAAGAATAACCATACCTGTCGCATGGGTCATGGTGATGATAAGTTGGAGCATGGCTGCGTTATATTCTTATGGCTTAGTGTATTCAAAAGCTAATGTGGAAGGACTGGAGGACTATATTGAATCAATATACTGTATGGGAAGCTGCACTTTGCTTTTCAATGCATTGTGGGGAGCAATAGACACATTAATAGCTTTTCTTCTGCCTTGTTCCGTCATGATTGGACTGTATGCAAGAATTTTTGTAGTTGCAAAACAGCATGCTAGAAAACTCTGTGAGGCAAACCAGCATGAAAATGAGAATGTGTTTAAAAGCTCTCGACGATCTGAACGCAAAGCAGCAAAAACTCTCGGTGTGGTCGTGGGTGCTTTTATCATTTGCTGGTTGCCATTTTTTATTAACTCTTTGATTGACCCTTACATCAACTTTTCCACCCCACTTGCTCTTTTTGAAGTGTTTGTATGGTTAGGCTACATTAACTCAACCATAAACCCCATCATATATGGCCTTTTCTATCCATGGTTCAGAAAAACCCTTTATCTTATTATATCAATGAGAATATTTGAACCAAACTCATCTGATATCAGTGTCTTCACTGTTTGATTCCATTTTTATATGTGCAGCACATTGATACTTTGCAACTTTTGCAAATCATATAAATAAAAACAGTGTAAAATCAGATGCTTCATCTCTGTAAAATTAAATGGTGATCTAAAATCAGATCTCTGAAACACTTCTGATGTTAAATACACACTGCATGCTAAATGATGGAAAAACTAGTTTTGAATTCTTCAGACATTTTTAAAACTCATATTATATTCAGTTTTTAGCGTACAAAAGTGGTATCCTGAAGCTTAGGGCATATTTCTTCAGTAGGTTTTTATAAATTGAGTATTTCTTTCCAGCCAAAGAAGGTTTTTAAAAGTATTCCAGGAGAAAGTCATCCCTTTGTGTTTATGTTCCTCTCAGAGGTATTTGCTTTGAAATACATGATCTACCTCTGCCACCTTTGCTCATGTGTTCAGTTCCAGAATTTTCTTTAATTAGATTATAAGGCTGAAGATGTATATTGTAGTTTACACATACACTGTTACCTTGATAAAGTGGAGAAAATTAAATATAGTATATATATTGTTGTTGTTGTTGTTTTAAAGGGGAGGTTTATGAATTGGGCCCAAGACACCTTTAATGTTCAGGTCAAAAATAAGACTGAGGGTTAATTTTTTTAGTAATATTTACAGTGTGCAGCACAGGGGTGGCCAATGTTGGTCTGGGAGTACCACAGTCCTGCAGAGTTTTGCTTTAACCTTAACCTCAAACACAACTGAACCAGCTAATCAAGGTCAGGGGTTATTAGAAAGCTACAGGAGAGCTTTTATCAAGGTTGGAGCAAAATTCTGTAGTGCTGTGGCTCTCCAGGACCAACGTTGGCCACCCCTAATGTAGTCTAACATATAAAGCTTGTGTGATTTTTGCTACCTGGTCTCATGGCATTTATGTACCTGGGTGCACTTTTTAGCATGACATGAAATACGTACCAATAAGTACATATCACTGCAGTTTCCAAAATAAATGAACACTTTCACACAAATTTACAGAGTTGCGATTAATAAGGCTTAATTTTCGTACAATTACTTGAAGAATATCATGCTATGACTTCAAAACAATATTAATATGCTGGGAGATTTGAAAACTGATGCTTTTGAACGTTAGCATCGCAAACATCCAGCTTCATATTTATGGGTTTTCATAGATGATAAATTTGTTCGGTAGCTCACGGAGTACAGAGATGGACTTAGGAGACAAGAAACACCAGTTTGAATCCCGTGTAACTACGGTTCGACAAAGCAGTTAAAATCTGCGTAAAAGGAAGTTCAAATGACACAGTTGCATCAGCTAATACATTTTTATATCAGTTTTGCATTTGTTAACACTATCGGGTAGGTTTAGGGCTGGATTTGGTGTAGGGCATATTTCCAACACGATAGAGAAATAACCTTTAGAGACAGTCCCCGGATATTTGAATTCTGAACCGCTGCAATACGTATCTGAAGCAAAGTAATAAAAAAACAGCAATATGTACCAATATCTACGTAATAAAAATGTGCCAGGGTTCACATATTGAACCTGTGTTTTAGCGCCACTCAGTGGACATTTCTATTTGAAACTGCGGCGAAACGTGCAGCAAGGTACGTAAAATGGTGTCGCACAAAAACTGCGCAGAGGTACGTATTTTTATGAGACCAGGTTGGATTTTTTAGTCTTTCTGTGCAGTTAACCAGAAAATGGCATGATGCTATGATCCATGGTGCTGCATTTTGATTCACAGGATTTATCCCAGCTAAAATTGCATAGCTTTCATTTATAGCTACTCAACCAAATTTTTTTTTGAACAAACCAGTCTGTACACTCTCAGAAAACAGGTACAAGCTGTCACTTGGCAGTGCCCTACCCATCAATGGTACATTAGTACCTTAAAGCACATGTCTCAAACTGTGGTCCTGGAGGGACATTGTCCTTCAGAGTGTAGCTCCAACCAGCTCCAAAACACCCGGAAGTTTCTACTAATCGTGAGAACCTTGGTGTCCAAAATCACATAATCTCTTGAGTAGGTTTTGAAGGCAGCATAGATGTATCCTTCACTGCCTTTGATCTCATTGGGATATCATTATGGATCATTGCCTCATAAGGCAGCGAAGCAGCAAGTCAGCTGCCTAGGCTTTCGGATGCAGCCAAACTCTACAGGACAGTGGTCCTCCGGGAACTGAATTTGACACCCTCGTCTTAAAGGTGCACACTAATACATAAAAAATGTAAAAGGTTAACGCCCCAGTGAGAATTTTGTACCTTTTCTCTGAGATTGTTTATTTTTCATTTTTAATAAGTGCTTGTTGGTCATTTGCTGCCCTGTGATGATGTGGGAGGGTCAGAAAAGAGCATGAAGTGTATTTAAGGGGCCTAACTAGTCCAACTGAAACAGAATTGACTTGATTTGTGTTTTCTGAGACTGAGAGGATGGATTTATCATCACAAGAATACGATCCCACGCAGTTTTGTTTTCCTGCAGTGAACAACTCTTGTTTTAAAGGCACACATCATGTTTCCGCTCAGACTGTGGTGTATGTCCTATTGGTGTCAGCGATGATTGTGACCGTTCTAGGAAATTCGGTGGTCATCATCTCCATTGCGCACTTCAAACAGCTCCAGACTCCCACTAACATCCTGGTGATGTCTCTGGCTCTAGCGGATCTGCTGCTTGGACTGGTGGTCATGCCTTTCAGTATGATCCGTTCTGTGGATGGCTGCTGGTACTATGGAAATGCCTTCTGTTTGCTGCACTCCACTTTTGACTTGTTTCTCACATCAGTGTCTATTTTGCATCTTGTTTGTATTGCTATTGATCGGCATCAGGCTGTTTGTTATCCGCTTCAGTATCCTACAAGAATAACCATACCTGTCGCATGGGTCATGGTGCTGATAAGCTGGGCTATGATTGCAGCCTATTCATATGGTCTACTGTACTCAAAGGCTAATGTAGAAGGACTGGAGGAATATATTGAATCAATATATTGTATAGGACACTGCAGTCTGCTTTTCAGTAAATTGTGGTCTGTTTTAGACACGTTAATAACCTTTTTCTTTCCTTGTTCTGTCATGGTTGGACTGTATGTTAGGATTTTTGTAGTTGCAAAAAAACATGTAAGAACAATCGGTGAGGCAAACCAGCATGAAAATGAGAATGTGTTTAAAAGCTCTCGACGATCTGAACGCAAAGCAGCAAAAACTCTCGGTGTGGTCGTGGGTGCTTTTATCATTTGCTGGTTGCCGTTTTTTATTAACTCTTTGATGGATCCCTACATCAACTTTTCCACCCCACTTGCTCTTTTTGAAGTGTTTGTCTGGTTAGGCTACATTAACTCAACTATAAATCCCATCATATATGGCTTTTTCTACCCATGGTTTAGGAAAACCCTTTCTCTTATTGTTACAAGGAGAATATTTGAACCAAACTCATCTGATATCAATGTTTTCACTGTTTAATTTAATTTTAGTCTCTGTGCATCACATTGGACAACAGTTGATATTTTTATACTTACTGAAATAATTTATAACAAAATGTGCAAATCACATAAACAAGTAATAGTGTAAATTGCATGTGTTTTATCTGTGCGAAATTAAAAGATGATCTATCTGACTTTGTATCCTGACAAAATAGGCCTACATAAAATATAAAAAAGCTCAACTTTTTGGAAACCCAAAAACAAAAGCAGTCCATCTTAGTTTAGTATAACTGATTGTGTGAAGCACAAACATATGTGTTGTCACATATATTGTGGTATGTCATTGTGGTGCTGAAGCCTTTTGGAGCATGAATTAACATAAGTGGCAAAGCAAGCAGGACTCTGTTTCTAAACATTCATAGATATAAGCACCTACTAGGTCCAATAACTGCCCCTTCGTTCAGTTTATGAGGAAAACATGAGTAAAAATAAAGGAATTTCGGCACACTGTGCCTTATGTATAACATTAAACACATATTGCCCCCCACTAGGTACTTAAGCACTATGTACTCAACCATATAGTGTATGAATTTTATAAGGTTATTTTGTCATGAATAATTGGAGTCTGATAGCCCCTGCCCCTTTGTAAACTAATTAAAGGTGCAACAGTTGAGTGTATGAAGTGTCCAACATTCCACACTTTTTTTTTTTTTTTTTGGTTATTTAAATGGGACATAACACACACAGTTTCACCAAATCTCATGCTAATCTTGAGTACCTATATAGTAGTATTGCATCCTTAATATCTCCAAAAAAGACTTTAGTTTTATCTTATTTATAAAAAAAAAAGATCCTTTACGATTCTCTCCGTAAACAGCTGAGCTCCTGGAAACATGCCATGGGTGGAGCTAAAGTCACAAGCCCTTGAGCGCCGATTCCCAACAAAACACAGAAATTTGATGCCATTTCACTTACTGCCTGCAGTTTTGAATCATGACCGGGATCCTTTATCACTGGGAATGCTGTCAGTATCAAACGATGTGCAAATCCAGCATTGAACTGGGCCTTGTTTATAAAACACTAGTGGCTGAAATGACGGGAACTAACAAACACACTCGCGAAACTCTGTTGCTGCCCCAGAAAAACAAACTGCATCCACTGTTCACAAACAGTGTGAACACACTACTCACACTATTTGTACTGCAAAATGTCATAGAATATTGCATAAGTACGCAATTTAGGATGCACCTAAAGTAGGGCTGCACGATAAATCGCGATTTGGTAAAAGCTGTAATTTTCATGCGCATCTTGTCAGTGAAGCAATGTTCTGTGATCAGTAGTAAATCTCCATCCAAAGGCTAGAGAGCACTCTCGCGTGGAAACTCCAAATACGCCCCGCAGAATAAATCCCTATATAGCGGTTGCTGAATAAACAGAAGATTTAACTGCTTTCATTGATTCAACGAGTTTTTAATAGGGGCCAAGCACCGAAGGTGCGTAGGCACCTATTGTACCCATTGGCATTCTTCTTCTTCCGCTCTTGAGTCTATGGCAGCCCATTGAACCACTTGTGGGAAAGTTGTGAAATTTAGATTTATATATATTTAAAAACATAAATATTTAAAAACATAAATATAGGTGTCAGCTTTGTGTTTTGTGTTTCCCGCCCTCTTGTGTCCATATTTGGACATTTTCCTGTTCTCGTTTAGTGTGATTATCAGTTAATTCGGTTCCAGCTGTGTGTATTAATTATCCTGTGTATATTAGTTCCTTCCTGTTCAGTTAGTTTTTGTCTGGTCTACTTGTTACGTATCCTGTGTTCCTCAGCCTTGCCTTGTCTTTCCCTGTTGATTTGGATTAAAGACTGTATTTTGAGTTCATCCTCGTCTCCTCGCTACCCTCGTGTGTGTGCGCGCGCACTGTGACAATAGGTTAATGTTGTTATTATTAACTGCCTTATATGTAATGTAGATGTTTCTAAACAAATCAGTCATTCAGTTTATCCAACATGTTTATTAGTTAGAGATTTTTTTGAGAAACACTGTGCTGTACCTGATGTATATCCAAATAAAAAATAGATTTAATTTGGTCTTTTACACATTTTTTTGTAAACTATACTTTTATAAGATAAATCATTTCTGAGTAATTGACAAACCAGAATATTTAAATGATGTAACTTAAGACTGCATATTTTCTTATTTTTAATGAGCGCTTGATTGTCATTTGCTGTCCTGTGATGATGTGGGAGGGTCAGAAAATAGCATGGAGAATATTTAAAGGCCTGTGTAACTAAATAAAACAGATTGGGAGAGAGGATGGATTTATCATCTCAAGCATACGATCTCACTCAGTTTTGTTTTCCTGCAGTGAACAACTCTTGTCTTAAAGGCACGCATCATGTTTCCGCTCAGACTGTGGTGTATCTTCTATTGGTGTCTGCGATGATTGTGACCATTCTAGGAAATTCGGTGGTCATCATCTCCATCGCGCACTTCAAACAGCTCCAGACTCCCACTAACATCCTGGTGATGTCTCTGGCTCTAGCGGATCTGCTGCTTGGACTGGTGGTCATGCCTTTCAGTATGATCCGTTCTGTGGATGGCTGCTGGTACTATGGAGATGCCTTCTGTTTGCTGCACACAAGTTTTGACCTGTTTCTCACATCAGTGTCTATTTTTCATCTAATTTTTATTGCAATTGATCGGCATCAAGCTGTTTGTTATCCGCTTCAGTATCCTACAAGAATAACCATACCTGTCGCATGGGTCATGGTGATGATAAGTTGGAGCATGGCTGCGTTATATTCTTATGGCTTAGTGTACTCAAAAGCAAACGTGGAAGGACTGGAAGAATACAGCGATTCAATATACTGTATGGGAAGTTGTACTTTGCTTTTCAATGAATTGTGGTCAGTTTTAGACACATTACTAACTTTTTTCTTGCCTTGTTCTGTCATGATTGGACTGTATGCAAGAATATTTGTAGTTGCAAAAAAGCACGTTAGAACAATCGGTGAGGCAAACCAGCATGAAACTGAGAATATGTTTAAAAGCTCTCGACGATCTGAACGCAAAGCAGCAAAAACTCTCGGTGTGGTCGTGGGTGCTTTTATTATTTGCTGGTTGCCATTTTTTATTAACTCTTTGATGGATCCCTATATCAACTTTTCCACTCCTTTTGTTCTCTTTGACTCATTTGGCTGGTTAGGCTACATTAACTCAACCATAAACCCCATCATATATGGTCTTTTCTACCCATGGTTTAGAAAATCTCTTTCTCTCATTATAACAATGAGAATATTTAAACCAAACTCATCTGATATCAAGGTCTTCACCGCTTGATTTAATTTCAGTCTCTGTGCATCACATTGGACAACAGTCGATATTTTTATACTTACTGAAATCATTTACAACTAAATGTGCAAATTGCATTAACAAAGAACAGTGTAAATTGCATGTGTTTTATGTGCAAAATTAAAATATGACCTATTTGACTTTCTATCCTGGAAAAATATGCCTACATAAAAAAAACATCTTTTTGGAAAATCAAAAACAAAAGCAGTCCATCTTAGTATAAGTGAATGTGTCAAGCATAAACGTGTATATGTTGTGTCACATCTATTGTGGTATATCATTGTTGTCCAAAAACTGCCCCTTCATTCAGTATATGAGGAAAACATAAAATAATAAAGGAATTCTGGCACACTGTGCCCTTATGAATAACATTAATATATAGTGCCTTCCAAATAATGAAAAACTGAGTTGAATTCTGATTTGATGGACCAAACATTTAAAAAATGCAGATTTTAAGTCACGTATAAAAGTGGAACGCTTGTCTGAAGCTTAAGGCACACTTATTCAGTAGTTTATACATTCTGTACGATTCAACCCAATTTCTATAAAAGCCTTTATGAGCAAGGAATCCCTTAGCATTTTTAATAGGGCTGGGTTGAAATAGGTTTCTGCATTTTAATAGATTTTTATGAACCGATATCGATTCTTAAATCCTGAAAATCTGTGAAAAAAACTGTACTAAACATTAGCTATTTGTAGCGTGCAGCCCATCCATTAAATCGCAGTATGCGCAGCAAGTCTTTCAGATTCTGTTTCATCATGAAATGTAAATAATAAATACTGCTTTGGCACTCTTTAATATAGTACCACAGAATGCAGTATCCACCTCAGATCAATCTAAGCTCTAGCGCGGAGCTCACGTGAACCAATCGTCTCTTCCTCTTTAATCTAGTAAAACTAGTAATCAGGGGTGGACTTAGTGATTTGGGGGACCTAAGCAAATTCCAGGTAAGGGGCCCCAACATAATAATTATGTACTCTTTTACGCCTAATCCTGATTTTGCTCGCTTGCTCTTATAGTCTATAGTTTATTTATCCCTTCACAACCAGTAAATAATTAGTCAACCTGATGCTGTTCTAAAGATATATTTGGCTATCTTATTATTTCAGATGACAAAAGAAGACATTATCAAAAAAAAAAAAAAACCTTGCACTTGTCAATTTAATAAATTGTAACCTTCTTCAATCTTTTTACAAACAAAAATTATCCCATGCAACTCATTCCATATTCCAAGTGTTCTGAAGGCATATAGTTGGGTTTGTCGAGAAACAAATTGAAAATGTAATCTATTATTAAGTGAAAATCTCCAATCATTGCATTCAAGCATATATGTGTGACCGGCGCACATATAGGAAAAGCACACAAGCACATTTTGAAACAACAAGACAAATAAAATTACAACTTGAAACAATACTTTCTTTGAGGTGAAAATCTCTGTTCTGAGACAGTCAGACAGTATTATATAGCCTAGAATAAAGAGTGCTCCCAGCTGTCACTCACTTCAGTTCATTGCGATCGTGAACTGAAGCTTTCTACACTGCACAGTGCATCTGTTATTTACTGTTATTTACACTCTTATAATGAGAGGCTTCGTGAGCATGCAGAACTCAGTGCTTGACAAAAACTCTGCATTTTGAGTGGTGAGTGGATTCTAACTTAAACACTTCTGGTCATTGCGTTCAAGAAATTATTGGCTATATTGCTCAATGCTGCAAATATGTTTCACCAGTATCAGATGGGGCCCTTGATTCCCCGGGGCTCTAAGAAGTGGTGGACGAAGTACACAAATCCAGTACTTGAGTAAAAGTACGGATACGTATAAAATATTACTAAAGTAAAAGTACTGCTTTTTTGAGTGAAAGTAAAAAAGTACTGATAGATAGATTTATTTAGCAATTTTATATAGGCTACTTAATTTAATTTTATATTAGCACATATTTTTATAATTCTACTGCTCAAAATGCCTGGGATTTTCCCAAAATAACCAATATATGGAGTCAAGATGTATTTTTATTGTTGATATAGACTATGTTGACGAGAGTGATGTAGTAACGCTCACTGTGAAGCTTACATTATGATGTACCTGAGAGAAAACAGATTTGACCATCTAATTTTCACCAATAAGAAAAAAAGTGTTTTAAAGCTTGTTGTTTTGCAGAACGTCACAGTTATATATGACTGAAATTAGAAAGAACATTTTTTTTTTCTTCTCAAACCTTGTCTATGGTGTAAAAAACACCCCTGGCCAAATGCCCCCAGAGGGCATCACTTCCCACTTTGATAATTACTGTAGTTACCATGTTCTGAACATCACATCCTTTATTGTTCCCTTAGAATCTATCTAGGTGGTTGAATAAAAATATTTGGACTTTATATCAAAAAATTTCCTCAACTTAGCACCAGCAAGCTTGTTAGCTAGATAGTTAACAATAGCTAACAATATTTACTTATTTTCAGTATGGTTATGAATAAACATTCATATCTGTCTACTCGGCTAGTTGATCTAAACAATATAAAAATTTATACTGTTGATAAACAATATAAAAACAGACGTCACATAGGGCTAAATGCATAGCATTTTAATAAAACTGCTAAAGTTACAGCAGCGGGGAATATGAACGTGCATGAGTTATTTTATTTAATCTGTGTTATTTTAATGTTTCCTTTTTTGACCTAAAACAGAGACACTGATGTTGATCTGTCTGCATTCAAGCATTTCAGTGGGCTTAAAGGGTTACTCCACTCCAAAATGGAAATTTTTTCATTAATCACTTATTCTCCAAAATGGCGCTACACTGACGCAGAGGAAACAAATTGTTGAATAAAGGCGTTATTTTTTTCTTCTTTGCATACAAAAAGTATTCTCGTAACATTACGGTTGAACCACTGATGGCAAATGGACTATTCTGACAATATTTTTTATACTTTTCTGTGCCTTGACAGTGTTAATTGTTTGGCAGTCAATGGGACAGTCACAAGCTACCGGTTTTCATCCAAAATATCTTAAATTGTGTTCCAAAGACGAACGAAGCTTTTACGGGTTTGGAGCGACATGGGGGTAAGTGATTTATGACAAAATTTTCATTTGGGGGTGGAGTAACCCTTTTAGATCACCTTTTACAGCAGATTTAGTTCACAAACAACTGACAGTTTTGACCTAAATATGATTTTCAGTTACAATAATTAATCTTAAAATTCGACATTAATAACTTAATTTTTGCGACATCAGTCGCGCACGCGCTCACAAGATCTCCCGGTTCTTACTTGTGAGTTCAGTTCACTGGAGACTCGCTCTGAACGGATCATTTGAATCAGTGAGTTGTCGACTCGAGAACAGCTGCAGTCGGATCATTCCAGTTCGTGAATGAATCGTTTGGTGCGATTTGCGATCCGATTTAACGGGTTCATTGAAAAGAATCCGTTTGTTCATGAATCAGACACTGCTTCTGCGTCTCGGAGCATGTGATATATAAGGAGTAACGATATGTTTTATGAAATGTAGTGAAGTAAAGAGTACGATCTTATGCTTTGGAATGTAGTGAAGTAAAAGTTACTCAAAATAAAACTACTCCAGTAAAGTACAGATACTTGAAAAATGTACTTAAGTACAGCAACGAAGTAAAACTACTTCATTACTGCCCACCGGCTCTAAGCGGCCACTTACCTTGCCTATAGCCTGTGTTAAGTCTGCCCCTGCAAGTAATAGCACGAAATAAACAAACATCAGAAGGTATGTTGAAAGGGAGTATAACTTACCAAAATGTATCGTGTCTCATGTAATCAGCATTTTAACTGCAGAAAGACATCAGTAAAGCTTGTAACCTGATCTCACAGAATTCCGTGTAATGACCAAGGACTTAATTAACCCCGAATCTGTGGTGGCATCACGGAATCGCCGAAAATTCCGTGATAAGGCATCAGCCGTGGTCCATGCACGGATTCGTTCAGCACCAGCGCTGCATCGGACCACGTAAAAAGAGTGACTCCGATGCAGTTATATTTTGTATATAAATTTATACTTTCACTGGAGAACCTGACCCCACCCCTACCCTAAACCTACCCAGTTCTAAACAATAATGATGACGATAAATTTCCCAGTATATCGCGTCAGCATATTGATGCTAAGGGTTTCCTATTTAAAGTGTTGAACCAGTGGATCCGTGCGTGGAGCACGGCTGATGCCTGTCACTGACTTACATTGGTATCACTTCTGTGAGCCCATCACGGAATTTTCGGCGATTCCGTGATGCCACCACAGATTCGGGGGTTAATTAAGTCCGTGGTCATTACACGGAATTCTGTGAGATCATGTTGCTTGTAAACAATGTCACATAATGTTACCTTTACCTCAGGAAAGCCATTCAGTGTACCTCAACTTGATAGTTAGCTAGAAAAATGAACTCTAGAAAGTGTTTTGATAATAATATGTTCTATTTTTGTAATGGAGTCAACAGAGGAAGTGTGCGGATCCATATGCAAAGCTTTTATTAAAGGGGTGGTTTACTGCGATTTCACTTTTTTCATTTTAAATAGTGTGTAATGTTGCTGTTGGTGCCTGAATAGTATCCGCAAAGTTGCTGCGCTGAAAGTTCAACGTAAGCGGAGATATCGTAAGGAAGTTTAATGCCTACAAAAACGACTCATATGGGACTACAACGAGATACTTCCCGGGTTGCATACGTAAAAAACCCATAAATTTGCATCAACCCCTCCCTCCGGAACATGCCAAAGAGGGGGCAAGGCCATGTTCTGCGGCTTTGTCGAAGAGGAAGAGTTATAGTGGAGAGTTGTAGCCATGCTGTCGAAACGGTGTTATTTTCACCCAGCTGTCAGGTCTTCTGTGTTCGGGCTTCCTACGGATGCTGTAGTTCGTCAACAATGGTTAAAATTTATGTTTGATTATGTTCCTGACAATTACAATCCTAATTTAGCTCTCTGTGCTGTGCATTTTACGGAAGGCAGCTTCCAGAATCTACACGAGTTCAATGCCGGATTCACACAGAAACTATTACTAAAACATGGAGCAGTTACAACTTTAAAACCACAGGCAGCAGTTGTTGGGCCACAACCTGTAAGTAAGATTTCATAATTTTAAATGTATTTGCATGTATAATTTCAGACGTAATGTTTTAGTTTTATCAAGGACGTAAACAAATGCCAACGCTGGCTTTAGTAGCCAGTTAGTTAAATGCTATTTCGTGTGTCTACTTCATTCAGAAACGTTTGTAAGAGCCGTGCTTGCAGAAGTTCTGCTTGACTCTCTTCATTACCGCTTTCTGAGTCTGATTCTGGCTTAAACTGATACGGCAATATTGACACCATTATTTACATTTGACCGCAGCACATGCAGCTGTTGCCCATAAAGGTAATGGGCGTGAAGTTTCCAGACAATGTGCAGTACGCAGTTTAGCCAATCACAACACACCGGCCCAACTGACCAATCTGAGCCCATCGCCTGTTTCTGAGGGAGTGGTTTCAGAGAATCAGGAAGTCAACCGGTCGTTCAAATGACAGAGGAGAAAGCAGCTTACAATAAAGGTGAAATATATGAAAAATAAGGCGTTTTTTAACAAACAAAACACGAAGACATGTTATATTGCACCCCATAAACACAATCAAGCAAAGAAAAAAAGCAGTAAACCACCCCTTTAAATGTTTCTAAACAAATCAGTTGTTAATTTTTTTCTTTAATATTATTATAACGTTTACTGTATAGTATATTAGAGAAACACTGTGCTGTACCTCATGTATATCCAAAGAATGAAAATTTAATCAAACCGAGATCAGAATTGAATCAAATCACAAATATGTAATTAAATTGTCACTTAGTGTCAGTAGCCTGACTATAATTCTTTTTCATCTCAGTGACAGTAATTCAGATAATGGGTGTTCACTTCCAGTGATTTTATTATTAAATAATGAATTTTTCATCTTTGTCATGAGATAAATGGCGTAGCTTTCATTTATGTGGTCTTTTTCACAATTTTATTTAAAATATACTTGTATAAGATAAATCATTTCTGAGTAATGGACAAACCAGAATATTTAAATGATATAACTTAAGACTGCATATTTTCTAAATTTTTAATCAGCGCTTGATTGTCATTTGCTACCCTGTGATGATATGGGAGGGTCAGAAAAGAGCATGAAGAATATTTAAAGGCCTGTCTAGACTAAATAAAACAGCATTTTATAGGTTGTAGTTTTCTGAAATTGAGAGGATGGATTTATCATCACAAGAATATGATCCCACTCAGTTTTGTTTTCCTGCAGTGAACAACTCTTGTCTTAAAGGCACACATCATGTTTCCGCTCAGACTGTGGTGTATCTTCTATTGGTGTCAGCGACGATTGTGACCATTCTAGGAAATTTGGTGGTCATCATCTCCATCGCGCACTTCAAACAGCTCCAGACTCCCACTAACATCCTGGTGATGTCTCTGGCTCTCGCGGATCTGCTGCTTGGACTGGTGGTCATGCCTTTTGGTATGATCCGTTCTGTGGATGGCTGCTGGTACTATGGAGATGCCTTCTGTTTGCTACATTCAAGTTTAGACCTGTTTCTCACATCAGTGTCTATTTTTCATCTCATTTTTATTGCTATTGATCGACATCAGGCTGTTTGTTATCCGCTTCAGTATCCTACAAGAATAACCATACCTGTCGCATGGGTCATGGTGATGATAAGCTGGAGCATGGCTGCATTATATTCTTATGGCTTAGTCTACTCAAAAGCAAACGTGAAAGGATTGGAGGATTATATTGAAACAATTTACTGTATGGGAAGCTGCACTTTGCTTTTCAATGCATTGTGGTCGGTGTTAGACACATTACTAACCTTTTTCTTGCCTTGTTCTGTCATGATTGGACTGTATGCAAGAATATTTGTAGTTGCAAAAAAGCACATTAGAACAATCAGTGAGGCAAACCATCATGAAAATGAGAGCACGTTTAAAAGCTCTCGACGATCTGAACGCAAAGCAGCAAAAACTCTCGGTGTTGTCGTGGGTGCTTTTATTATTTGTTGGCTGCCGTTTTTTATTAACTCTATGATGGATCCTTATATCAACTTTTCCACTCCTTTTGTTCTCTTTGAAGCATTTGTCTGGTTAGGCTACATTAACTCAACCATAAATCCCATCATATATGGCCTTTTCTACCCATGGTTTAGAAAAACCCTTTATCTCATTATAACACTGAAAATATTTGAACCAAACTCTTCTGACATCAGTGTGTTCACTGTTTGACTTTGTTTCCTGTCATGTGATTTTGATCCAACTGATATTGATCAACATTTGTTGTTGTTACACTTCGCACATGCTTTCTTACTGAAATGATGCACTGAACACAGGTCATTGAGAAGCACAGCACAAATGATGAACCATGTAAAAATGTTGGTTACACATTTCTCCCTATATTAAATGTAAAACTCTACATATAAAAGAAAATGCCCATAAATCTATAAACGGGCAAATATGTGTCAGTCAGTCCAACTAGTGGCCTATATCACAATCTGGGTTACAAATCAAGACAACACCAAACAAGTTTTTGACAACACCAAACAAAAGCAGTCCATCTTAGTTTGGGTTAGATGAATGTATTATGCACAAGTGAATTAAACAGGCATACAGTGTTTGCTAAAGGAAAGGGAACAGAGTACATTTTCACAGAAGCAAATGAAGTAAGCCTTTTTTCTTCTTTTTTTTTTTTTTTTTTTTTTTTTGAGAATGAAATCAAACAATTAAAAAAATTCAGATGTGATTCTGTCCTTTTTTTTTTTTAGAGAACATAATTTAATTTAAATCATTCTATTCTGAAAAGTAAACTAAATGTTGTCCCTGAGTTCTTTCTGTGTATTTAGGAAAGAATATTCAACAACTAAACTGCAGTTATGTAACCATATAAATTGCATGATATGAAAATACAAAAAAAAAAAAAAAACATGCTACATGACATTACTTTTTGATAAACATGATACAATATGAGATTGGGATTACATGACCATGCATTATTTGCAGTGTTACACTTCATGAACAACACAGATATATAAAGGAAATTAAGGGTATTATAATAAAATAAAGTCCATGTCGTTGTTGTAAGGGCTTGTGGCTGCGTTTAGGCAATGCAGCGGCTTGCTATGGTCTCACTTTGATCTCCTATTTTAATAGCATTTCATTGTGACGTGACATTAGCAACAACACAGTCAGATAAAATTTATAATTCAGAGGCACCCTCCTTCAAAGGTTGCATTCATAGATGGAATGTGTCACAGTGGCATGACTTAAGGCCGGGACATAGCTGCGATGAAAGTCGACGGTGTTGTCGCCTTGCGTTGTCAGCATCTGGACCAAAAAGCTGCGCTTGAGCACACCACACAGACTGCAAACTAACAGTTCTGTGTCGCATGAGAGGAATTAGCTGTCTACATCAGCAGCTATAGTAAATATTTGTAATTCAAAAGGAGAAATTAAAAACAAAGCAGCGCTTGCTTACCATTTTGAATATCAGTCATGTTATTAATTTTCCTTTATTTTTAAGTGGTTCATGTTGTTATGAAAATATTCCCATATTGGATTGCTTGGGTAAGATCAGGTAACATGAGAACAGCCTTCTGTCTGTGCTGCATTTTTTTGGTTGTTCTCAGGCACCGACTTATTCGCTAAACTGAACATCCAGTCAGCGTTCTCACTCTCTCCGACGGCCCTGACGCCGATTCAACATGCTGAATTGGGCAAACTTCCACCTACATGAGCCTGACAAGAGCCAATGTGAGGAACACACCAAACAAACCAGCCTGGCAGTCAGATGCTCTCCAATGGCCGACCATCGGCCTGGTGCAGGCCCGGCTCCAGAATCAAATCACTGAGGGTGCTTCTTAAATTAGTGAGGGTGCTCTAACTATATATATATATATACAACTATATTGCCAAAAGTATTCGCTCATCTGCCTTGCATATGAACTTAAGTGACATCCCATTCTTAATGCATAGGGTTTAATATGACGTCAGCCCACCCTTTGCGGCTATAACAGCTTCAACTCTTCTGGGAAGGCTTTCCACAAGGTTTAGGAGTGTGTTTATGGGAATTATTGACCATTCTTCCAGAAGCGCATTTGTGAGGTCAGACACTGATGTTGGACGAGAAGGCCTGGCTCACAGTCTTCTCTAATTCATCCCAAAGGTGTTCTATCGGGTTGAGGTCAGGACTCTGTGCAGGCCAGTTAAGTTCTTCTACACCAAACTCGCTCATTCATGTCTTTATGGACCTTGCTTTGTGCACTGGTGCGCAGTCATGTTGGAACAGGAAGGGGCCATCCCCAAACTGTTCCCACAAAGTTGGGAGCATGGAATTGTCCAAAATCTCTTGGTATGCTGAAGCATTCAGAGTTCCTTTCACTGGAACTAAGGGGCCAAGACCAGCTCCTGAAAAACAACCCCACACCATAATCCCTCCACCAAACTTCACAGTTGGCACAATGCAGTCAGACAAGTACCGTTCTCCTGGAAACCGCCAAACCCAGACTCATCCATCAGATTGCCAGATGGAGAAGCGTGATTCGTCACTCCAGAGAACGCGTCTCCACTGCTCTAGAGTCCAGTGGCGGCGTGCTTTACACCACTTCATCCGACGCTTTGCATTGCACTTGGTGATGTATGGCTTGGATGCGGCTGCTCGGCCATGGAAACCCATTCCATGAAGTTCTCTATGCACTGTTCTTGAGCTAATCTGAAGGCCACATGAACTTTGGAGGTCTGTAGCGATTGACTCAGAAAGTTGGGATCTCTGCGCACTGCGCCTCAGCATCCGCTGACCCCGCTCTGTCATTTTACGTGGCCTACCACTTCGTGGCTGAGTTGCTGTCATTCCCAATTGCTTCCACTTTGTTATAATAACACTGACAGTTGACTGTGGAATATTTAGTAGCGAGGAAATTTCAAGACTGGACATGTTGCACAGGTGGTGTTACAGAGGAGGCTCCCGTACCGCCTCCTCCGCACCACCAGAGGGATCCGTCTCCCGAATATTAGTATTCCCATCTTGCCTCGTATCTGGGACTGATTGCACTCCACACCTGCACCTCATTTACACACACACATAAAAGCCACTCACACATGCCTCTCCTTGCAAAGTATTGATTTGCCCCGGCTGTCATCGCTGAGTGTTGTTACCCGTGTTTGTTTTATTACCTTTGATCTTGACTGTTATCCCATCTCTGATTGTTCTCTGCCTGCCCCGACTCGGATTGTTTCACTGGACTCTGTTTCTAGCTGCCTGCCTCAACCCCCTGCCTGACCCTCAGTCTTGTCTCCTTTGCCCTGTTTGCTGGTGTTTACTCTGCCTGTTTGACTATTCTCTATAAAGCTGTAAAATGGATCCCACTGAGTCTGATGCTTCACAACAGGTGGCATCCTATCACAGTACCATGCTGGAATTCACTGAGCTCCAGAGAGCGGTCTGTGGAATGTTGGTCCACTCCTCTTCAATGGCTGTGTGAAGTTGCTGGATATTGGCAGGAACTGGAACACGCTGTTGTATATGCCGATCCAGAGCATCCCAAACATGCTCAATGGGTGACATGTCCGGTGAGTATGCTGGCCATGCAAGAACTGGGATGTTTTCAGCTTCCAGGAATTGTGTACAGATCCTTGCAACATGGGGCCGTGCATTATCATGCTGCAACATGAGGTGATGGTCGTGGATGAATGGCACAACAATGGGCCTCAGGATCTCGTCACGGTATCTCTGTGCATTCAAAATGCCATCAATAAAATGCACCTGGGTTCGTTGTCCATAACATACGCCTGCCCATACCATAACCCCACCGCCACCATGGGCCACTCGATCCACAACGCTGACATCAGCAAACCGCTCACCCACACGACACCATACACCCTGTCTGCCATCTGCCCTGCACAGAGAAAACCGGGATTCATCCGTGAAGAGAACACCTCTACAAAGTGCCAGACGCCATCAAATGTGAGCATTTGCCCACTCAAGTCGGTTACGACGACGAACTGCAGTCAGGTTGAGACCCTGATGAGGATGACGAGCATGCAGATGAGCTTCCCTGAGATGGTTTCTAACAGTTTGTACAGAAATTCTTTGGTTATGCAAACCGATTGTTGCAGCCATGGCCGTGGGAGCTAGGGGTGCTGAGGGTGCTGCAGCAACCCCCTCCGCAGGGCCGGGTCTGAGATTTTCCTTTTGCCCCTCGATTATCCCCAAGAAACTTGATTTTTATGATTATTTATTAAACTGACCAGAAATATGTAGCCTAGTACGGTTGTATTTTTCTTGCGCGCCTTGCGGCGTGCGTCCCTACATCTCCCCCTCACACTGAGAGAATTTCGTGTGAATGTACACACGATATCACCGTAATTTTACATTCTGACAAAAACCATTCACGTCCTCGTCCTTTTTATGAGCTGTTTTCTGAAGCTTTCTCGCTTCTCAAGACGGCCACCATCAATAAGCACTGATCTTGAATTGCGCTCTAGTCTCTAGACAAATGCGCTCAAAACACTGTAGTCTAATATGTAGCCTAATGTAATCTATTAACTATGCACATCATAACGTTTTAGGCAAGTAGGCTATCCATATTATGACAAAATATTTTATTAAGACTGAATTTGAACTTAACCTGATCACGTTTAATAACGTGGTTTGCGGTTGTAAGGCCGGTTGGATGTACTGCCAAATTCTCTGAAACGCCTTTGGAGACGGCTTATGGTAGAGAAATGAACATTCAATTCACGGGTAACAGCTCTGGTGGACATTCCTGCAGTCAGCATGCCAATTGCACGCTTCCTCAAAACTTGCGACATCTGTGGCATCGTGCTGTGTGATAAAACTGCACATTTTAGAGTGGCCTTTTATTGTGGCCAGCCTAAGGCACACCTGTGCAATAATCATGCTGTCTAATCAGCATCTTGATATGCCACACCTGTGAGGTGGATGGATTATCTCGGCAAAGGAGAAGTGCTCACTAACACAGATTTAGACAGATTTGTGAACAATATTTGAGAGAAATAGGTCTTTCGTGTACATAGAAAAAGTCTTAGATCTTTGAGTTCAGCTCAAAAAAAATGGGGGCAAAAACAAAAGTGTTGCGTGTATAATTTTGTTCAGTGTATATATATATATATATATATACATATATATATTTCAACATCAAATATCTAACATTAAAAACTTCACTGTTTTGTTTTCAGACTGTTGAAAATAACTTTTAAAAAAGTCTGCACACAAGGAGACAGTTTCAACCAATTTTAGCCTCAAATCGGTACTTAAAGGTGCTGTGTGTAGGACTGACACCCAGTGGTTGAACTAGGTATTGCAGTCCAAATTCAAAATATTGGAGAGGGTTTTTTTCACCTGGCCCCGCCTCCTCAGACTTGACACACAAGCAGGTTGCCAGATTGACGACACCAACAGGAACAAGCGCACCTTCCTTGGTAGCTTCCATGAAGTTTAGTCCTTTGTGGTTCCATGTTCTTGTCTTGCTCCTTGTTTCGTATTTTTGTTTGTTTTTGCTTTTATTTAAATTTTTCAGTTCTTGTCCTGATCTTATTTTGTATTTGTTTGCTATTTAAGTTAGTTGTCTTGGTTAAATAAGTAATGATTTCTTATTTTGTTACCCTCCTTTTTATTAGTTCTTTTGCTTTATTTATCCCCCTGCCTGCTTTGGAGTCATTTGTGTTCCTGTGGAGCCTTGTCGTGTCTCTCTGTGTTAGAGGCCCTGTCCTGACCTGTTCCTGTGAGTCCTGCCACTGTTTCTCCATGCCTGGCATTTGGTCTGCTTTGGAGTCGGCAGTCAACAAGTATCTGCGCTCTGCTCTATGGTGCCTTGTTTGGTCCTCTCTATCTGCCTGGTCTTGCCGCTCCTTGCTCCTTTTGCTGCTATTGTAATCTGGCAGTTGCTGTTCGAGACTGTTCCAGTAGTCTTCCCCAGCTGTCTCATTGTTTGTGTTCCTGATGTTGTTACATGTGCACCTCACTACTCTCCTGTATCAGTCTGTTTTGTCAATAAATCTTTGTCATTTATTCTGCTATTGGGTCCTCCTTCCAGATCCCTGACACTGATGTCTTGACTTGTCTACTGAAGCATTTCTTGAATACTAGGCCTACCCGAAAAACTTAAAGCACTATCTAACTGGTCTTTGTTGTATTGTGTTTTTCTGTCCTATTGCTCATAATTTACTCGTTTTATTAGTGATTGTTTACTTAAGGCAGAATGGGGGATAACATGCTCATTAACAAAATTAAACTCTTGTAAACATCTGTAAATGTTGTTTATGACTGTAGCTGATGTAATTCTAGGCCACTCCCATAAACGACACCTGTCATTTGCCTTTATATAAGCAAACTGGCAGTGAGGTTCTGCTTAAAGATTCTGGATCTGCAGTCTAATCATAAACATGGGCCTTAAGCTTTAAAGCAGTGAAGACTTTCTCCATGGAATTTCTTGAACATCACTGCCTTCCCCACTGGAATACAAGCTGTTCACTTGACTTTCATTTGAGTTATGTCAATGTATTCTTGTTCTTGTACATATCTGCAATCTCTCTGCTGACGGTGTGTGGAAATCTACTTGTCATCATCTCTATTACAGTTTTCAAGCAGCTTCACACACCGACCAACCTCCTCATCCTCTCACTGGCCCTATCTGACTTCTTGGTAGGAATCTGTGTGATGCCGGTTGAAAGCATTAGAAGCATTAGCTCCTGTTTTTATATGGGAAAGTTGCACTGTCATATATTTCGTATTATAATGTCTGTTCTTGGGTCTGCATCCCTCATTAATATCATGCTTGTAGCTATTGACCGTTATTTTGTTGTATGTGAGCCACTCATGTATATGTCCAAAATGACTATTAGAAAAACACTGATGTGCATAAGTTTAGGATGGTCTGTGTCCATATGTTATAATCTAGTACCAATGGATTTGGGAAACTCAAACCTGACAGGAAAAATTGTCTTCTGTCTAAGGGAATGTGCAGTGGCTGTCAGTAACGCCTGGGGTCCAGCTGACTTGATAGTGAGCTTCATTGCTCCGTGTATAATAATGTTAATGTTGTATGTAAGAATTCTCACTGTGGCCTTGAGACAAGCTAAAGCCATTTCCAATGCTTCAAAGAAAAGGGCATCTCAGAAAAATCACAAATCATTCCGGAAATCAGAAGTGAAAGCAACAAAAACATTGAGCATAATTGTCTTTGTGTATTTCATTTGCTGGGTTCCCTGGTATATAAGTATGCTTAATATAAAACAATTTCAGAAGTCATCTCTGAGCTTCTCTGCTTTACTCTGTTTGTTTTACACTAATTCATGCATCAATCCCTTTATATATGCAATATCTTACCCCTGGTTCAAAAGGTCTGTGAAGCTAGTGGTTAGCCTAAAAATACTGCAGACAGCCACTAACCAGATTAACTTATTTCCTGAAGACTGTTAATATGAAAATGCATGTATTTGTTACAAAAATTATGCTTGCATTGGTTATCCTTGGTGGCCTTTTGTTCTTTACATCCTTGAGTCTCTTCATTTAGAATGACAGTACATATAAAAAATACATTAAAATTAGAATGTGAACAGAGCTGTGACTGTCTTTGTGAATTTTAATGATGAATAATTATAACCCATGTGTGAATCATACTTAATGTCTTTTTCATTTCTAACTAGTTTGCAATAAAATAAACTCAAGAATAAGTTATATTTTTTAGCTGAGGTAAGTCTTATATTTAAAGACAGCCATCAAATATTTGTGAATGAAAATACCTAGTATACAAATGCGCTGAACTCACACAGAAGATTGAACTGAAATCAGGTGACCCATGCATCAAGAAATCAGCTGGGGACTCTGAATATAAAGAAAACTTTTCAGCTTAAATCTACCTTCATTATGTAATATAATGATACAGTAGGTGAAAGTTATTGGAGGACAGAATTCACAAAAATATTTTAAGAGTTGTATTATTTGTACTATTTGAATTTAAGACAAACTAGGTGTTCAAAAGCAATATAACTTTAAAAAAGGATTTATTATATAATGTTTTGTTCATAAAACAACTACTATATTTATATGTTTGCCTTGTAATTCTGAGAGCAAATGTGATTTAACATGTGATCTTTCTATGTTTGGTGAATTATTATGTGAAGATCTCCATAATATCTGAATCAAGCAGAGTTGATGCAAATGTGCTGGCGCAGACTATAAGTTGTAATATCCAGAGCATAGCATTGCTATGTGAGTAATTTTACTAAACCCATCCTTATTTATGTGATGTGAAGACAATTAAATTATGTAAAAAGTGAACGACAAATGCATAGAAGATTTCAGTGCTTTATCTGTGACCACAAAACATACAGCGTTCTCACTGTTCCACTGTATCAACTCATATTTCACCATATATTCATACAATAATTCTCATGATGAAACAAATATGAACTTATATATGCTGGAAGTTTCAACATCCACAACTTTCTGATTTTGAAATAAATAATTGTTATTTAGTTATGAAATGTAGATGAAACCTTAGAAACATTGGAATATGACATTATTTAACTTAGAGATAGTTTAAGAGATAGATTAAACTTTAAGAGATAGTTCACCCAAAATGTAAAATTCAAATTTATAATCATTTATTTACCCTTGTTGTTCCGAATTTTATTTCTTCTGTGAAACACAAAAGAAGATATTTTGAAGAATGTTTTGGTTACCATTGTCTACCACAAACAGTTCTGGTTACTGTATGTCACTGTGGTGCTAAAGTCTTCGGTGCATGAGACAACAGGGGTGTTTTCCAGAAATCATGGTTAACTTACCGTCAGATAAACCCTGAACTTTCGGTTGATTAACCCCAAACCTTGCTTACTCAAGGTATGTGGTTCCAAAAACGCATCCAGGAGTAAGTTCATTCAAATCAGAGTATGTTCCTGGTTAAGACTCAAGACATTCTCAACAGAGCGACGAATCGATGAGTCACTATGGAAACGGACGCTAAGAATAAGCGCACCATACTGCTTCTTTCTTCTTCTTCTGTTCAAAGGTCATGTAGGCCTTATGCTTAGTGCATATCACCACCTGATTGATGGTTTTGCAATCTTTTTATTATTTTTTTCCGTTTAATCTTTAATCCTTGAGAATAAGAATTATATTGTTTGTTTGATGCTAATTATATATTAAGTCATATCAGATATGTATTTTTATTATAGAAATACATTATAGAAAATGCCGATCCATGTGTGAGATAATAATATAAAATGTAATAAATATATATATATAGGCTAATATAATAAATTAAACATTACCTTGTCATAATAGTGTTTTATCATTTGTACAGATAACTGTTATATATGCCAATAAAATATAATAACCATATTAGGGCAATATATAGGCTAACCTTATTTATTACTTATATTAGCGCTTTATCATTAAAATAGCATACAACTATATATATATATATTAGTAGGCTATATACATAACTGTATTGTAATAATATATAATATTGTGCGCTATCTGTCACGCCCACTGAAGGCTCGTCAGTAGATCATACATGCTCTGATAGTGCTGAAGTGAACTAACCCTGGAACATAACCTGCTCCGGAGCAGGTTATCTTCAGAGAGCAAGTTGCTATGATTACTTACATACCCTGAAAGTATGATTTTGGAACCGAAAGCTGAGGTTATCCGCTCATTTATCCTCAAACATACCCGGGTATGTCACATAACCTGCTTTTAGGAATACACCCCTGCTCCTGTTCAGTATGTAAGCAAAACACAAGCAAAAATAAGGGAATTCTGGCAAACTGTGATGAAATTCCTTCCAAATGATGAAAAAATGACTGGAATTCTGAAATGCTGGTCCCAAAATTTGAGAAATTCCGATTTTAAGTCACATATAAAAGTAGAATGTTTGTGTGAGGCTTAAGGCACACTAATTCAGTAGTTTATACATTCAGTATGATTCGGTCCAATGTAAAAGCCTTTGAGGAGAAAGGAATCCCTTAGCATTGTTGTTAGGGCTGGATTGAAATATAGATTTCTCTGTTTAAATTGTTTGTTTTGTTTTTGTTAACGGATATCGATTCTTAAAGTCTGAGAATCAATCTTAGTTTATGCTGTTTTCAGTTGATCCGTGAACAAAACTGCACTAAACATTAGCTATTTGTAGCGTGCCGCCCATCAATAAATTTATTTACAAATGGGTATGCTTTGTGAGCTTTGTGATTTCTGATATGAAACAAGGTCTTAGCTTTCATATTCTGTCTATTTTATTACAAAACTTAAATAATAATACCGTTTTGGTGCTCTTTAATGTAGTGTAGTATCAGTAGCTGCCTCAGATCAAGCTAAGTGCTAGCGCGGACCTCATGGAAACCGATCATGTCTTCCTCTTTGCCACTAAAAATAGCACAAAATAAACATGAATGAACATCAGAAGGTATGTTGAAATATAGAGTACAACTTAAAATATTTTAACTGCAAAAAGACGTCAGTAAAACTTGTAAATAATATGTGAAAGTAAAGCCAAAATGTTTCGATCACCCCCAGGTGGCTGGAACCAGTTTAGTTTAAGTGTCCGTTTTTCTAATAAGTTTGCTTTTAACTAGTTATTTGATGCTATAAAAATGGGGTGTGATGTTATTATTGTGATCTTGCAATTGGGTCTGCAGGAGTTTGGTGGGACTTTGGTACTGCGGCTCCACCTCCTGATCACTAATGCGCAGATTGTCTCTAAATGACGTCATTTTCGCAAAATGACAGCGGCCATACTGAGAGTTTTGGCTTCACTTTTAGTGAAAGAAAGTAGAGGCAAGTCATCCATATTTTTATTTTTACAGTCTGTGGTCATGTAACGTTACGTTCACCTCGAGAAAATAATTTAGTGTCCCTCAACTTGATAGTTATCTAGAAAAAACAAAGAGTGTTTGTACTGTACTGTACCTGGTGTATATCCAAATGAATCAATATTGAATTGAATCAAGATCAGAATTGAATCAAATCACAAAAACCCAGCCCAAATTCTTATTCATCTCAATGACAGAAATTCAGATCATGAGTGTTCACTTCAAGAGATTTTATTAAATAAGCCTAATGAATTTTTCATCTTTGTCATGAGATAAGTGGCATAGATTTAATTTGTGTGGTCCTTTACACAATTTTATTTAAATTTTTATAAGATAGCTACATAATTATTGAGTAATGGACAAACCAGAATATTTAAATGTTGTAACTTAAGAAAGCATATTTTCATAGTTTTTAATGAGTGCTTCATTGTCATTTGCTGCCCTTTGATGATGTGGGAGGGTCAGAAAAGAGCATGAAAAATATTTAAAGGCCAGTCTAGACTAAATAAAACAGCATTTTATAGGTTCTAGTTTTCTGAGACTGAGAGGATGGATTTATCATCTGAAGAATATTATCCCGCTCAGTTTTGTTTTCCTGCAGTGAACAACTCTTGTCTTAAACGCATGCATCATGTTTCCACTCAGACTGTGGTGTATCTTCTATTGGTGTCTGCGATGATTGTGACCATTCTAGGAAATTTGGTGGTCATCATCTCCATCGCGCACTTCAAACAGCTCCAGACTCCCACTAACATCCTGGTGATGTCTCTGGCTCTAGCGGATCTGCTGCTTGGACTGTTGGTCATGCCTTTCAGTATGATCCGTTCTGTGGATGGCTGCTGGTACTATGGAGATGCCTTCTGTTTGCTGCACTCCACTTTTGACTTGTTTCTCACATCAGTGTCTATTTTTCATCTCATTTTTATTGCTATTGATCGATATCAGGCTGTTTGTTATCCGCTTTGGTATCCTACAAGAATAACCATACCTGTCGCATGGGTCATGGTGATGATAAGCTGGAGCATGGCTGCATTATATTCTTATGGCTTAGTGTACTCAAAAGCTAATGTGGAAGGACTGGAAGAATATTTTGAATCAATATACTGTATGGGAAGCTGCAATTTGTTTTTCAATGCATTGTGGTCCGTTTTAGACACATTACTAACCTTTTTCTTGCCTTGTTCTGTCATGATTGGACTGTATGCAAGAATTTTTGTAGTTGCAAAAAAGCACGTTAGAACAATCAGTGAGACAAACCATCATGAAAATGAGAGCACGTTTAAAAGCTCTCGACGATCTGAACGCAAAGCAGCAAAAACTCTCGGTGTTGTCGTGGGTGCTTTTATTATTTGCTGGTTGCCGTTTTTTATTAACTCTATGATAGATCCTTATATCAACTTTTCCACTCCTTTTGCTCTGTTTGAAGCATTTGGCTGGTTAGGCTACATTAACTCAACTATAAACCCCATCATATATGGCCTTTTCTACCCATGGTTTAGAAAAACCCTTTCTCTAATTATAACTTTGAAAATGTTTGAACCATACTCTTCTGACATCAGTGTGTTCACTGTTTAACTTTGGTTCTTTTTCCATGTCATTTTAATCTGACTCGCATTTTAAATCTGGTCAGCGTTTGTTGTTTTTAACTTAGTGCATGCTTTCTTACTGAAATGATTTGTGCATTGTGCACAAGTAATGAACAGTATAAAACTGTTGGAAAACAAGTGACACATTTTCCCCATACATAAAACACTATGTACAAAAGAAAATATCCATTTAGTCTTTATTAAGCACTTTATATATTATGTACTCTGTATTCAAGAGGTTTCGTTATGGTCCATATTTGATGTTTAATCCGTGTATGATTAAATGGTGCTCTAAAAATAAAACTAAACGTGTCAGTGCAACTAATGGCCTATATTTATATTTATATACACACACACACAATTTATATAATGTCAAATATCATGCAGTTTTGTAGTCTAGAGTTCATTGCTGCAGATAATGACACAAGTACCAAAATCATCCAAAGTGGTAAATATTTGACATGACCTCTTTATTTTTCTTGTGTACATTATCGCTTGTTCACACTATATGGGAAAATGTCAGAAATGTGAACTTGCAGCATTTGCTACATGAAAGTGAACAATACATATTAACAGAAGCAAATTTAGTAACCAAAAGCCTATATATATTGTTTTTGAGGATGAAATCACAAAGCCAATTCTAATATCTAAAATTCTGAAGACTGTGATCATGTGCTTTTTATTGTGCTGATGGCTCATAATTTATGTATAGCCGATGTTTGTTTTTTTTCTCAGTGAACATAAATTATATGATTGTATTCTGTTACATTCTTGTGGCAATAAAATAAAAAGTAAAAATGTTGTTTCTCAGTTTTTCCTGTAAATAAAAAAAAAAAAAAACACTTATTAAAAATACAATTATGTAACCATATACAAACAGCACAATCTGAAAATCCTCAATAAAAAAGTAATAATTTTTAAAATGCACAAGTTAGAATTTTCTTTGGGCAGCTGCACCCGGCTGTCCAATGTGGGTCAGTATATTTTCTCTGTCTTAAAGTGACAGCAACACTCTAAAAAATGCTGAGTTAAAAACAATCCAACTTGGGTTATTTGGCAACCCAGCACTGGACAGAACACATGCTGAATTATTTTGACCCAGCTGGTTGGGTTAAATACTTTAAGTCAACTATTGTTTAAAAATTAGGCTACTATATTGTTGGCTTAAAATAAGCTGGAAATTAAAAAAAAACAAAAAAACAATCGCCCACAGAATTACTTGAGGCAACAGCAATAATCAAAAGATGAACATTTATTAATAAACAAGAACACTGTGAACAAAAAAACTAAACAAAAATAAGACAAATAGAATTTATTTTTGTTGAATATAGCATAATTTACAACTCGTTTAAAATAATAAAAACGTAACATTTAAAAGAAGCATTTTAATTTAAGTTTATTGAACCATTCTCTCTAATCCCTTTTCACCGAAATAGTGCTAATTTGCGTGCCGGTGTGTTGCCGAAAGCTGAGTCGGTGATGGGCTGCTGTTCGCTAGGGTGCTGTTCTGACATCTCGTCCTTGTGTTGTGTACATTAATATAATTCGCAGCACAGTAAAGACTTTATAAATGAAATAAAATGTATACAACCTTTATTTTCAGCCAGTGTAATGACCATGGACTCTTAACCCCCGAATCTGTGGTGGCATCACGGAATCGCCAAAAATTCCGTGATGGGCTCACAGAAGTGATACCAATGCAAGTCAGTGACAGGCATCAGCCGTGGTCCATGCACGGACTCACTAGTTCAACACCAGTGCTGCATCTGTAACAAGGAGTCAAAGGCGAGCGGATCCATTTGCAGTTTTTTATTAGTTCAATGTTAGACACCAAAACAATGATCAATCACCAGCGTCAGGGATAACACAGATAACCCAGAGACATAGACGTATTCCAGGCAGAGATTGGGGCAGGGAGCAATCAGCATAAACAAAGTCGAGAAACAAGAGCAATGGTCAAAGGGGCAGGCGGCAGGGAATCACAAGGAGTACAAACAGTCCAAGATAATACACGGCAGGGACAAACACAAGGAAAACGCTCGGAAATGTCAGACTGGGCTAAACAAGACTTCACCCTGAACTGAAAGCGTGAGTGACTTATATGCAAGTCTGTAAATGAGGTGCAGGTGTGATTGCTGATGGGAAGCAGCTGTGACTGTGAGATCAGGTGATCGTGTAATGCAGTGACTGATGGGAAATGTAGTCCGTGTGATGCAACAGTCTGTATAGTACTCGTGTCCAAATGATGAAAGGGTGACATCTAGTAGTTGATTGGTGAATGATCCTGGACCGGATCATGACATAGCCCCTCCCCAAGGAGCAGCTTCCAGACGCTCCTATACAATCCAGGAGGGTGGTGGAGCGGAGGCGGAACAGGGAGAGGGACGGAGGGCCAGGTCCATGTGGAAGTGGAGAGACTGGGGACTGAGGCAGAGTCGGCAGGCCAGAGCACCAAGGTGGAGCAGAAAACCAGAGTGACACCAACCGAGCAGGGGACCAGGGTGGAGCCGACGGAACAGGAGTCCACCAGGGCGGAGTAGAAATCTCCGTGGCAGAGCAGGCGGGGCAGAAGACCACCAGACCAGAAGACCACCACAGTGGAGCAGATGACCACCAGAGCGGGACAGACAGGGCAGAAGACCTCCACGGCAGAGCAGGAGTCCACCAGTGCAGAGCAGACAGGGCAGAAGACCTCCACAGCGGAGGAGAAGACCACCAGACCAGAGCAGGAGGAACTATGGACCATGGCAGGGACTGGGGCCTAGAAAGAGCAGAGACAGACAACACAAGCAGTGTATTCATGGTCTCCGGGACTGAGGCAGGGAACACAAAAAGGTCATCAATAGGTTCACTGAATAAAACTGGACAGAACAACAGTTCATAAACTAATGCATTGGCTGAAACACGACTGATAGATATCTCAAAATCTGGGGCATAGACAGAGACTGAAGCAGATATTTTAGTGACAGAAACGGGCAAGACAGGCAGTTCAAAAACATGTTCTTTGGTCAAAACGGGACAGACATATGGTGTGAACTTAGACTCCTTGACTGAGACAGGATGGGTAGACACTAGACAGCTCATTAATGGATTCTTTGGCAATGACAGGGGTAACGGGACAGACATAGAGTGCATTTATAGTTTCTGAGTTCATGACAGGCAGGGTTGAGTGTTCACGAACGGCCCCTAGAGGCGCAACGCAACAGTCAGGAAGTTCACCAATAACCTCCTCAGTTATGACTAACGGGACTGGTAGTTCAAAGGCAGCTTCTTCGGCTGAGTCAGGACAGGACAACAGTTCATAGGCCGTGACATGAGCAAAGGTAGGTTCATTATTGGCCTCCGTGGCCAGTTCAAAGCAAGGCAAGAGTTCACAGATGACCTCTATAGCAGCAGCAGGGCAGGACGAGGACTCGCAAACGGCCTCCATAGCCTTGACAGGGCAGGACGAGGATTCACAGACGGCCTCCATAGCCGTGACAGGACAGGACGAGAGCTCACAGACGGCTTCTTTAGCCGTGAGAGGACAGGGAGAGAACTCACAGATGGCTTCTTTAGCCGTGACAGGACAGGGCGAGACCTCACAGAGGGTTACCACTGACACCTCCGAAGGTCCTGCAGCAGATGCCGCCACCTCTGGAGGTTCTACAGTGGTAACATCAGGAAAAAGGTAGAGTTCATTAACAGGACAGGTACAGTACTAATCTACGGTTCCTTCGACCGTGATATGACGGGCTGCACATGCATTGCTGGGCGACACCACCACGCAAGGAGCTGAAGCAAGCACCGCCGCTTCGAGAGGTTCTGCACCATGCGCCGCCACCTCCGAAGACATCACTGTGGACACTGCCACAACGAACAGTTCTGTGGTGGTGTATGCAGCACAAACGCAACATAAAGTGATCCCCATCATGGGAAGCGCTGCAGACAGGGGACTCAGTTCAGGGACAGGAGGGCTAGAGTGAGTGAGTTTGGGGATACCAGCTGCGCGTGCAGACACCAGCGGTGCATCCCTCACACTGGATACCAGACTAGGATGCAAAAGAACTGACCTTGAATACTTGGGTGTGGCAGACAGAGCGTCACAAGACTCTGGACGATCCGCTGAGACGTGCTGTGACTCTGGACAATCCGCTGAGACGCGCTGTGACTCTGGACAATCCGCTGAGACGCGCTGTGACTCTGGACAATCCGCTGAGACGCGCTGTGACTCTGGACAATCCGCTGAGACGCGCTGTGACTGGCTTGACTCGTGAAGATCAGCTGTGACTTGGCTTGGTTCATGAAGATCAATGGTGACTTGACTGGGTTCATGAAGATCAATGGTGACTTGAAGAGACTCTGGAAGGTCAACAGAGACGTGAAGAGACTCAGAACAATTGACTGGAACTGGACTTAGCTAGACTAGACTATGATGACGTGACCTGACTCCTGAGTGACAGCTGTGACACAACAGGGCGCTGTTGTGTCCGCCATTTTGCGACCAGACTCCTCTGTTGCCGCCATTTTGTGAGCGTGCTCTGGTACGGCCGTCATCTCACGAGTGAGTGCGGCGTCGCGTTCCTCTTCCGCGACGCCCATAGTAAAAGGAGAGTCACACAACACTAGTGCATAGTCCATAAAATCTCTCAATCGGACATTAACTTCCCCTCCGGGTAACCGTGATTTAACTGGTTCATTGAGTCCAAAACGGAATAAATCTTTAAACAAAGCTTCATCATATAGAGGAACTTGATATACTAACTCACAGAACTGCTGAACATAATCCTCAATAGATCAATCTCCTTGCCGTAGACCTAGTAGCTGGTTGACTGGATCTATGGTTAGGCTGGATTGGTGAAAGGCTGACATAGAGACCGGAACTGATACCTCAGTGACGAGGGGATACCGGGCTGCTGGATCCTGGTATGGCGAAGTCTTCTGTAACAAGGAGTCAAAGGCGAGCGGATCCATTTGCAGTTTTTTATTAGTTCAATGTTAGACACCAAAACAATGATCAATCACCAGCGTCAGGGATAACACAGATAATCCAGAGACATAGACGTATTCCAGGCAGAGGTTGGGGCAGGCAGCAATCAGCATAAACAAAGAGAAACAAGAGCAATGGTCAAAGGGGCAGGTGGCAGGGAATCACAAGGAGTACAAACAGTCCAAGATAATACACGGCAGGGACAAACACAAGGAAAACGCTCGGAATTGTCAGACTGGGCTAAACAAGACTCGCCCTGAACTGAAGGTGTGAGTGACTTATATGCGAGTCTGTAAATGAGGTGCAGGTGTGATTGCTGATGGGAAGCAGCTGTGACTGTGAGATCAGGTGATCGTGTAATGCAGTGACTGATGGGAAATGTAGTCCATGTGATGCAACAGTCTGTGTAGTACTCGTGTCCAAATGATGAAAGGGTGACATCTAGTAGTTGATGGGTGAATGATCCATGACAGTTTTATTTTGTATATAAATTTATACTTTCACTGGAGCTTTTTTTTTAAATGACCCAGCAGCTGTCAACTATTTCTGTCATGACAACTCTCGGAGGGATTGGCGTGGTAATGTACATGACAATGTTAATGTATTTAGTCTTGGCAGCATAGATCTGCTACACTGCTGCTGCTGCGGCAGAGCAAGTACCGAGACTTGCTACTGCCAATACATCCACAACATGCTGCTGTGAGCATGTAAGAAATACTGCTGCTGCAAATATAACATACATGAAATATCCCCCACATAGCATACATGAATCACCTCATAGCAGATCTATACAGGTGAAGCCGGGGAAGGTGGAGGGTTTCTGAAGCACGCTGCAAAACTGCTACAGCAAGCACTAGTCATATATTTGAATGTTGAGCAGCAAGCTCATTGGCTACCGATTCAGGAGAGAACCAATCAGCTGTGCTTTGTTATAATGATGTCATTTGGTCAGATTGAGTTAGACCTATCGGACTGTGCCATCTAGAGTTTCATGCCAGAACTCTGTATTTCTGTCATGACAACTCTCGGAGGGATTGGCATGGTAATGTACATGACAATCTTAATGTATTTTGTCTTGGTGGAATAGATCTGCTACGCTGCTGCTGCGGCAGAGCAAGTACCGAGAGTTGCTACTGCCAATACATCCAAAACACGCTGCTGTGAGCATGAAAGAAATACTGCTGCTGCAAATATAATATACATGAAATGACCCCCCACAAATCAGGAGACATAGAAGGGACAGTACAATCCAAAACAAGAACAAAACACCCCTCAACAAGCAGATCTATCGCCAAGACATATGTACTGCTGCTGCTCCGAAGAGCCATGTGAACCGCATGTATTACTATCTGTGCCTGGGCTACCACGTCGACAGGCTTAACACTAGTGGCCTATGGCTATGTGAGCCTTGGCTACCACGCCGACTGGCTTAACTCTAATTAGACGCGCACTATGTGTAATGTTTAATTAACAAAATGGATATACGTTGCAATCCGATAGATAAGAGCCCAGCACCCACCTCCGCAAATATCATAGTCATTTGATAACTGCTGTTACTTTCTCCTCTTCATCAGTTCCAGCGGCAGCATAACAGCTTGTTAAATTCATGTTCATGCAATCATGAGACGGACAAAGTTAGACAATGCATGCCATTTTACCCTCTCGTGCAGATAAAAGTTGTCAGAGTTACAGTGCATAAAAACACCTGGGTGGACTGACCTGAATGAACTGAAATAAAAGCAGAATATAAATGTTCTTTCTCCATTTTCTGAACTACACAGCACAGTGAGAGCACACGTCACACAAACACATTTCTCCAAACTTTACTACCCATAATGCATTTCACTCTGGACTACAACAGCCGTAGATAGTGATCTTCAAAGACAACTCTTATTTCCCTTCTCCTGTAACACTGTCATTGACTACGTTTACATGGACATCAGTAATCTAATTATTTACCTTATTCCGAATAAGACAATATTATGATTAAGGTGTTTACATGAGTTGCTTTTAGAATAATCCTTTCATGTTCCTGTTTTACATGTTATAGTACATAGATCGATTAATGGCACACGTCATTACGTCACCACGCGACACCATCCGACGTACCCTCCAGAATTTCACGCATAAACATATAGTTCGTCTTCGTGATGATGCCATATACAGTTTTGGGTGTTTCATTTTTAATTTTATGAAAGCTTCAAGTGCAGTTAATTATTTGTACGTGCATACAGATAACGGTGGTGTTGAAGCTCTTTTATTTGCCGTCAAACAGTTGACCACTGCCGTGTGTATCCTGTCGCAAAATGCGGCGAAAAGTCCTACACGACGGTAATAATGTAATTAAGGTGTTTACATGTCTGTACTGCACTTCAATAATGCGACTAAAATAGGAATACTCCACACGTCTTAATTCAATTTGTGTTTACTTCGATTATGATTTTAGCTGGATTAAGGTAATCAAAAATCTCTGTTTACATGGTAGATTCTTAATCAGAGTATTGTCTTAATCGTATTAAAATCGGAGTATTGATGTCCATGTAAACGTAGTCATTGATATGACTGCGATAAGCACAAGCTTCTGACGCTGCGTGCAGCTGAAATCAACCACACATTCATCACAATGAAAACATCGACCTTAAAAATAACGAACGTGAACACTGAGATAACGCCGATGTATATGGTGAACCCCCGTTGAAATGCATACACAAGAATGCTTATTTCATTTAACCTGTTTCATGTCCATTACTCTCGGTGTCTCTTCAGCGATTACATATGCTCTAAACTGCATTTTGTTCCAGCTGTATAAACACAGATGCTAAATGCTGCTGCTAATATGCTTAATATTTCGCTCCTGCATACAATGCAAATTGCTAACATGACACTTAGTTTAAACTTGATTATGGTTGCTCATTTTTTAATTCAATTAGGCAGACCACGCAATACACACAGCAATATGGATTAGAAGAGCATTCAGTTATCTTAGTGGTTGATTTCGCTGTTTCTGAAGCAGCTGCAAACTGCTACAGCAAGCGCTAATCATATATTTGAATGTTGAACAGCGAGCTCATTGGCTACCGATACAGGAGAGAACCAATTAGCTGTGCCGTGTGATAATGATGTAATTAGGTCAGATTGAGTTAGACATATCGGACTGCGCCATCTAGAGTTTCATGCCAGAACTCTGTTTTTAGCACCTGGGTAAAAATATTAAAGACAACCCAATACAATGATCCAACAGGCTGAACTCAGCATTTGGGTTAAAAAAATAAAAAATAAACCAGCATTTTTAAGAGTAACCCTAATAGACCTGCTGCTGTCTGCATCCTTGTTAATCAAACAACAACTAAAAAGAAGGGAGAAAAAATCATTTACTGCCCTTTGCCAAATAGCTTTTGTAGCCTATTTAATGTATACAGTGAAGACTAAGGGTTTTTTGGGGGGGGTTTTCATATTTGATGACTTTATTCAATTTTTGTAGCGTTTCTTAAATATGAGGCCTACCTGAAAAAACTTAAATCACTATTTGTGTCTTTGTTGTATTGTTTATTTGTCCTATTGCTCATAATTTTCTTATTTTATTACTAATTGTTTACTTAATTGCTTAAGATGTAGGATGGGGGGGGGGGGTCATTATCAAAATTAGGAGGCTGTAGTAAACATTCATTAATGTTGTTTATGACTGTAGCTGATGTAATTCTAGGCCACTCCCATAAACGACACCTGTCATTTGCCTTTATATAAGCAAACTGGCAGTGAGGTTCTGCTTAAAGATTCTGGATCTGCAGTCTAATCATAAACATGGGCCTTAAGCTTTAAAGCAGTGAAGACTTTCTCCATGGAATTTCTTGAACATCACTGCCTTCCCCACTGGAATACAAGCTGTTCACTTGACTTTCATTTGAATTATGTCAATGTATTCTTGTTCTTGTACATATCTGCAATCTCTCTGCTGACGGTGTGTGGAAATCTACTTGTCATCATCTCTATTGCAGTTTTCAAGCAGCTTCACACACCGACCAACCTCCTCATCCTCTCACTGGCCCTATCTGACTTTTTGGTAGGAATCTGTGTGATGCCGGTTGAAAGCATTAGAAGCATTAGCTCCTGTTTTTATATGGGAAAGTCGCACTGTCGTATCTTTCATGTGATTGTATCTGTTCTTGGGTCTGCATCCCTCATTAATATCATGCTTATAGCTATTGATCGTTATTTTGCTGTATGCGAGCCACTCATGTATATGTCAAAAATGACTATTAGAAAAACACTGATGTGCATAAGTTTAGGATGGTCTGTGTCCATATGTTATAATCTAGTACCAATGGATTTGGGAAACTCAAACCTGACAGGAAAAATTGTCTTCTGTCTAAGGGAATGTGCAGTGGCTGTCAGTAACGCCTGGGGTCCAGCCGACTTGATAGTGAGCTTCATTGCTCCGTGTATAATAATGTTAATGTTGTATGTAAGAATTCTCACTGTGGCCTTGAGACAAGCTAAAGCCATTTCCAACACTTCAAAGAAAAGGGCATCTCAGAAAAATCACAAATCATTCTGGAAATCAGAAGTGAAAGCAACAAAAACATTGAGCATAATTGTCTTTGTGTATTTCATTTGCTGGGTTCCCTGGTATATAAGTATGCTTAATATGAAACAATTTCAGAAGTCATCTGTGATCCTCTCTGCTTTACTCTGTTTGTTTTACACTAATTCATGCATCAATCCCTTTATATATGCAATATCTTACCCCGGGTTCAAAAGGTCAGTGAAGCTAGTGGTTAGCCTAAAAATACTGCGGACATCCACTAACCAGGTTAACTTATTTCCTGAAGACTGTTAATATGAAAATTCATGTATGTTTATATTTGCATTGGTGATCCTTGGTGACCTTTTAATCTTTACATCCTTGAGTCTCTTCATTTAGAATGGCAATACACAATAAAGACATAAAAATTAGGAGATATTAAAACGTGAGGTGAACTGTAACTGTTTTTGTGAACTTTAGCATATTGATGAATAATTAACCCATACTTAATATCTACTTTATTTTTAACTAGACTGCAGTGAAACAAACTCAAGAACAAGTTGTGGTTTCTTTTTTAGCCGAGGTAAGCCTTATATTTTGAAACGGCCGTCAAATATTTGCGAATGAAGATACCTGTATACAAATGCCTTTGTTTCTGAACTTACGCGGAAGATTGAAGCGAAATCACGTGACCCAGGCGTCAAGAAATCAGCTGGGGACTCGGAGTTTCACTCAGGAAATCCAGGTAAACTAAACAAGCAACGTACATATCAAAGTAAAAGACGTGTCGTTGTACTCAGTGTAAGTACATTTGACTTAATTAAGAAGAACTTTACAGAAAAAGTCAGTGATAAAAAGAACAGAAGCGTCGCTGATTCTGAACTTCATTCAGTGTGAAACTGTCTGACAGCGCGTGATCTAAACATGTATTTGAGACGGTCCCACACGTTCATATTTCTGACCATTCTTGGTGAATGTCTGGTGTGTGTCAGTGAAGTAAAAATAAAGACTGTCTGATTTTATAAATGAATGTGTTTGTGAGTTCGGGCGCTGTGATTTCCGCATTCTTTCGTTTTGCAGGTGCAGTAGAGGTCGGTAAACTAGTCAGATGAACAAGATCTACTAGTTAGCCTGCTAACATTTGAACAACACTAAGTTAGCCGTTTTCGTATCATTATTGAACTATTAAGAGATATTTAAAGCGAGGCACGTAGTCACACTATATGGGGCAAGTTGTCACAATGTGAACGGCACATTATAGGCTATATAGCATTTACCATTATGCTGTTCTGGACTGTAAATAGTATACAACACATGACAGCTTGCCCAGACATGACATGACATTTATGAAAAAAAATAAAAAAATAAATCTGTTTAAATCTACATTTATTATAAAGGAATTTTTTTCTCTCTTTTCTAATTCTATTCTTTAAAAAAAAAAAAAAAAATTTAAATTTAAAAAAATAACACTAGCTTTTCTAATATTTTTGTATTTTATCTATTTGTTTTATTTTTATTTTTATTATACAATTAACAAAAGCAAAAAAGGCCTCTAACACTAGCTTGTTCTATTCTTTTTCTATTCTATCTGTTTTTCTTTTTATTTATTATATAATTAACAAAAAAAAAAAACCTTGCTAAGTGTACTGCGTTAAGCTAATTGAGACTTGTTATAGCGCTTGCATATCATTTCTCTTTTGTTGATTTTGATTGCTTCCATTGTCCTCGTTTGTAAGTCGCTTTGGATAAAAGCATCTGCTAAATGACTAAATGTAAATTCAACTCTTGTCTGAATGTATGGAATATAGCACCTTAATATATTGATTGCCTATTTCAAAGTGACTGGAGGAATGAATGCACAAAAATATTTTAAGTGTTACAGTATTTGAATTTAAGACAAACTAAGTGTTTATAAGCAATATAAACACATTTTTAAAAGGATATCATGTTTTGTATCATATATAAAACAGCTCCTGTATATTCATATACATATTTACCCTGTAATTCTGACAGTAAATTTGATTTAACGTGTAATCTTTCTAGGTTTGGTGATTCATTCTGTAAAGATCTCCATCATGTCTGGATCAGGCGGAGTTGACGCAAATGTGCTGGCGCAGACTATAAGTTCAAATATCCAGAGAATAACATTGCTAAGTGAGTAGTTTTACAACATCCATCCTTATTTATGTGATGTGAAGACTGTTGACCATAAATGTTGAACCAGCATACATTTTATATATCTACAATTTATTATAAAACCATCCATTTTGGCCTAAAACTAACTGGAAGGTCGCTCAGTCCTTGGACCAAATGTTGTCCATATTTCTGTTACTCATTGTAATGAGAAAAAAACACATCTACAAACCACAACATGCAAAAATGTGTAGGTGAATTTATTATGGAAATGAATGGAAACCATAATACGCTTTTACATAAACCAATGGCACAGGAGGTGTGTTTGTCATTGTCTTTGTTTTTACCAGCTAATGAAATCCAGCAGATGATGAGACTTTTTGGAACAGCACAAGACACAACTGACCTGCGACAGACATTGTGAGTCGAATACAAGCAGCTAGTTCAGTTCCCTTTAATTGACCACATATAGAAATAAGTAAACAGTTATATATGTCAATCCAATTATACTTGTTTGTATTTGTCAAAACATACAGACAGGAGAAACAGCAGAGGGTCAATCAACTTGCTAAAGTGACAGACAAATGCATGAAAGATTTCAGTGCTTTACCTGTGACCACAGAACAGGTACACCTTTATCACCGTCCCACATAGAAGATATTTTGGAGAATATTTTGATTATTTACTATCCTGTTAACAGTCTTGCTCAGATATGATGTTCCCCTTTTCTCACACAGCGGCAAAGAAAAATCCAGCGAGAACGTCTTATTACTGAATTCTCCAACGCACTAACCGTTTTTCAGAAAGCTCAGCGAGAGGTAGCAAAGAAAGAGAAGGAGTATGTGGCGCGTGTCCGAGCGAGCTCAAGAGTTTCAGTAAGTTTCATCTGTTTCACACTTGGGCTGAAAAATTACATAAATGAATTGATATTATCCACCCAACTGAAGGTTGAATCTTAAGATCATTTATAGAGGGACTAATATCAAGCGTCAAAGTACCAGTTTCTATACAGTAGTCCATCTTTTTGTTAGTTATACAGCATTATTTTAGTACCATTTATTTACTATTATAGTTTTTGTTAATATTTTGAATTCAATTCTATTTTTATATTTTCTACATTTTATAGTTTTAAATTTAATTTTAGTTTAAGTTTTTAATTCTGTTGTGCTTTGCCATTTTTATTAGTTTTAAATATATCTATGGAGGTTTTATTCATTTTTATTTATTAGTATTAGTTTTAGTTTATTTAGTTTGAGTTAGTTTAGTGCTTCAAGTTAAACTATATGAAAAGGAAAAATGTTGTCCAATAAGTGCAAGGATTTTTTCATTACTTTTTAGTATTTTTAATACTCTATTTCAGCTTATTTTTATGGTTTTAGTTTTAGTTAGACATAATAACTCTGGTTATACATACAGTCATGGCCAAAAATATCAGCACCCTTGGTAAATATGATCAAAGAAGGCTGTGAAAATTAATCTGCATTGTTAATCCTTTTGATCTTTTATTTAAAAACCACAAAAATCTAACCTTTCATTGGATAATAAGAATTTAAAATAGGGGGAAATATCATTATGAAATAAATGTTTTTCTCTAATACACATTGGCCACAATTAACGGCACACTTTTATTCAATACATTTTGAGTTTTCTCCTGTAATGCCTGATGAGTTAGAGAACACCTGACAAGAGATCAGAGACCATTCCTTCATCAGAGAATCACTCCAGACCCTTTAGATTCCCAGCTCCATGTTGCTGCTTCTTCTCTTCAGTTCACTCATTTTCTATAGGGTTCAGGTCAGAGGACTGGAATGACCAGCAGAAGCTTGGATTTGTGCTCAGTGACCCATTTTTGTGTTGTTTTTGGGGTTTGTGTTTACATTTACATTTAGTCATTTTGCAGACGCTTTTATCCAAAGCGACTTACAATTGGGGAATACATAAAGCGATTCATCTTGAAGAGGCAATCAGACAGACGAAGTGCTTGCAACACCAAGTCTCAGGCATTGTTCAAATAAGTACAAACTACCAAAGGAAGGAATAAGTAAAGAGAGAGTTTTTTTTTTTCTTCTTCTTTTTTTTTTTTTAAAGTTTAGGATGAAGTCAAGTGCTGTCGAAAGAGATGAGTTTTCAGTTGTTGCTTGAAGATTGACAGGGATCCAGCATTCCGGATAGGGGTGGGAAGATCATTCCGCCAGGAATGGTGAACGAGAATGTTCTGGAGAGTGATTTTGAGCCTCTCTGTGATGGTATCACGAGGTGTCGCTCACTTTTGGATTATTGTACGGTTGGAAGATCCAAACATGGCCCATTATAAGATTTCTAACAGAGTCAGTCACTTATTGATTTTTTATCTGTTGGTATTTGATAGAATCTATGATGCCATGTGTCTAAACAAGATGTCCAGGACCTCCAGCAGAAATATAGGCCCACAACATCAAAAATACAGCAGTATTTTTCATTGTACACATGGGGTCTTTTTATCCCTGTGTTCACCAAACCCATCTTGAGTGTTTGTTGCTAAAAAGCTAATTTTTTTTAGTTTCATCTGACCATAGAGGTCAGTCCCATTTGAACTGAATTTTTCTTGAAACCCTCCCAAACAACGATGTAGGTGCTGTTTGGCAATTTTTTTTTTTTAAGGTTTTTTGACCCCGAGACTCAACTATTTTCTGCAATTCTCCAGATGTGGTCCTTGGAGAGTCTTGAGCCACTCAAACTCTCCTTCTAACCGTGCATTAGGACAGCACACGTCCTCTTCCAGGCAGTTTCATAATAATCCCTGCTGGTGTAAATGGGAATTTTCACTGCTCTAGCTCTTTTCTTAAAGCCACTTCACTAATTTGTGAAGCTCAGTTATCTTTTGCTGCACATCAGAAATATATTATTTGGTTTTTCTCATTGTGATGGATGATTAAGGGAATATGGGCTTTGTTTTCCCTCCTATTTATATTTCTGTAAATCAGGAAGCCATGGCTGAATAATTTCATTGGGGTAGTCGTGGCCTAATGGTTAGGGAGTCGGGCTTGTAACCGGTTCGATTCTCCAGCCGGCAGGAATTGAAGGTGGTGATTGTGAATGAACAGGACTCTCTCCACCTTCGATACCATGACTAAGGTGCCCTTGAGCAAGGCACCGAACCCCTAATTGCTCCCCGGGCGCTGGAGCAATGGCTGCCCACTGCTCCGGGTGTGTGTTTATTGTGTGTGTGTGTGTGTGTGTGTGTGTGTGTGTGTGTGTGTGTGCATTTGTTCACTACTCACTGCTGTGTGTGTGCATTTGGATGGGTTAAATGCAGAGCACCAATTTCGAGTATGGGTCACCATACTTGACAATACGTCACGACTTAACTTAACTTCATGTCCATAATCACCCTGGAGTGCTCAAAATTGTGAATATGAATGGGAATATATTTCAGAGATATTTTATTCATAAGAATTTCTAGGGGTGCCAATAATTGTGCCCAACTTGTATTTGAGAAAAACATTTATTTCATAATGATATTTATTTCATAATTATTTTACATAATGATATTTCCCCCCATTTTAAATTCTTATTATCCAATGAAAGGTTAAATTTTGTGAATTTTTTTAATAAAAGATCAAAAGGATTAACAATGCAGATTAATTTTCACAGCCTTCTTTGACCATATTTACCAAGGGTGCCGATATTTTTGGTCATGACTGTACTACTTAAAAGCCACATATGACTCCAGATAGGATGCATTGAATGTTAGTTTAAAAAGCATGATTGAGAATCACTGTTTTGTTGCAGTACCATTTTATACTGCAGATAATAGTTTGCTTAAAGTATAATGAGTAATAAAAGGGAGTAGTTGCATATTGGCACTTTATTATGGTTTTCTATATGTTTTCCTCACAGTCCTCTATCTGTTCATAGGTTGGTGATACAGATGATGGGTTCGGAGGGTTTTCATCACCCTTTCAAAGGTTAGACACTTTAATAAGTGTTTGTTCCACCACCTCTGCTTGTCACATTTATACATAAAAAATAAATAAATAAAAGGAAATGAAAAAAAATGAAATGTGTGTGTTTTCAGTGAGGTTCATGCTCAAACTCAGAGCTATGATGAAGCCATCACAGAGGAAGATCTGGAGCTCATTCAGGAGAGAGAATCAGCAATCAGACAGCTGGAGGTGAGACGCATTCAAGCACAGAAACAACAAAAACTCATTTACAAGTGACAAGTATTGTGCTAATGTAATGCTTTTTGAATGGTTGTTTTTTGCTGTGCAAAAACATTTAGGGATGTGTAAATCATACTCTCTTTTTTTTTTCAGTCGGACATCACAGGCATTAATGAAATCTTCAGAGATCTGGGCCTGATGGTGCATGAACAGGGAGACATGATTGGTAAGATCAGATAGATATAACTATGTTTTTACACTTTCTTAATAAAACTGAGTGGCGACCAGGCAGAACTCTCTGTGAGGTTGTTTGGGAGGTTGCCAGATGGTTGCTAACTGGCCCAAGTCAAAACAGTTAATTTCCGAAATCTCTGATGTTAGGCCTGTATCGCTTATAATGAATCCAAATAAACAGTTTCAAAATGACCCGGTTCAGTTCACACACTCGAGTTCAGAAAAAAGCATTCGTGTCATTAAACAACCCAAACATAGGTGTCAGACCAACTTGGCTTGCGCCAGAATGTGCCATTTCATTGTTGAAAAGTAAACACATGGAGGCTGTCCTGTGATCGTACTGAGCCAAAATCTTGTGGACAGTAAGGTTACAACAAGTGGACAGGGTTAGTGCTATTTGTCTGTCTCTGTATGAACAGGTTGCTTCCTACAATTTAAGGAAATTGTCATTTAGCAACAAATTTTTGCTTTATTTTACTTTTTTCCTCTAAAAATAAAATTATATAAAGTAAATCATTAAATACATCTGTGTGGTTTTGACTTGGTTCCGAGGGAGTGTCTGTATAGTGATGAAACTCTCAGACAGGAAAGTGCAATTAAAGGTGTTAAAATGGAGAAGCAGATGCTGATAATGAAGACCTATGAGGCTTCACACAAACCAGCTCAGTGGGACTGTTTGTTCAAGCACTAAACTTTTAATGATAAGACGTGAGCTATTAGTAAGCACACATTGTGTTGTTTACATATGTGATATTTCATCAAAATTACAAGAGTTTGCATCATTGCCTTTGCTGTCCACCAAATCTTTGGCATGCATACCTGAATGAATGATGAAATAAAGGATTTTAAATGAAGTTCTGAGGAAATTAATTATTATCCAAGGGGACAATGCATTATCCATGTTTTAAACAATGAATAATAACCTTTTGATGATAGAGTCAGAATATTTGATTAGCTGTCAGTGCAAAATGAATTCAGTGTTTAACTGTGAAAGTCTTTCCTCTGTTTATCTCCATCCTATCTTGCAGACAGTATAGAGGCCAATGTATCAAACGCAGAGATCAATGTGCAGTCGGCCACACAACAACTGAACAGAGCAGCAAGTTACCAGGTACAGCTTAATTTTACTAATGACCTATCTTTCACTCATCCTTACATCATTTTAAAACCATATTATCTTATTCCTTCAGTGGAACACAAAACAAGAAATTTAGCCTAATGAAAGTAGATGGAGACGGACACTGTCAAGCTCCAAAAGAATGTAAAAGCACTGTAAACATAGCCCATATGACTTGTGCACTATATTCCAAGCCCTCTTAAGTCATACACTAGCTTTGTGTGAGAAATGGATGCAAATTTAAGTTGTAATTTGCCTGTAAGCTTCCCTTGCACTGGCATGTTTGAGTTGGTGTACGGCCTAGTTTTATGATGGTTTATTATATTATATTACAGCTCAAGTTAATTTGCATTAAGTTTTTAATCACATTATTTTTTTAACGTTATATTGCTATTAAATTAAATATTTGATTAAAAAATATCATAATTAATTAAATGTACTATTTTATTAACATGCTAAATTGACAACCCTTATTATTATTATTATTATGCTAGTGACTCATTTCTTCTTTTCACTGTAGACGTCATTCCGCAAGAAGATTTTCATCCTGATCGCTGTTCTGATTGTGGTAGCTGTCATTATTGGTTTGATTATCTGGGGTTCTGTCAAAAATTGAGCTGACCATTTGATGTCCCACAGCATTTGCACTGGCATGTTTATAATGAGTCATTGGAGGTTTGTCACTAAGTGAAGTTGTCTTGAGTTGCTTTCTAAATACAGTTAAGATATTGCCACTAACAGAATATATAACATAAGTTAAGCTCTATGGACAGCATGTTTGGTGTGTGGTTCATTACCACAGAAACTTATTTTAACTCCATTTGTTAAAAAATGCATTGGGTTAAATATCCCCCAGAAACTGTACATAGAGCTTAACTTGTGTTTAAAATTGTTTTAACGTTGTTACTGTTAATAGATAATCATTCCAGCTTCATGCATCTTTCACCCATCTGGTGTGTTATAGAAGCTGCCATTCCTGATAGTAAAATATGCTAAATATGAGATTTCAGTGGTTGAAAATGGCACAAATGAATGTTTTTATCTCTTGACAGTCAGTATGAAGCTGCTGCTATAAAGGTGGATAAGTGCACTTCACTTTTAAACTGCTCAAACACTGTATTTGAATAATAAAAAAAAAAAATAAACGAGAATACACTACCAGTCAAAACATTATTCTAGTCAAAATAAATCTAATTTAGTCTAAATAAATAATGAGTGAGTATGACTAAAAATGTGACTGGTAGTGTATTTTCATAAAGTTCATTAAGTTCATTCTATCTATAGATCTACACACACACACACACACACACACACAGATAGATAGATAGATAGATAGATAGATAGATAGATAGATAGATAGATAGATAGATAGGAGTTCTTTATATATATATATATATATATATATATATATATATATAATTTTTTTTTTTTTTGTGAGATAATGTGTGAATCTAAAACACAAATCAATAACAGTGGAAATTTTATGGACTTTAAAGATGTCTGTGCAGTTTATTATATGACCCTACAAAGTCAGGAAAATGTAAAGCACTGCTGTGCTGATTGATGCACATTGTGTTCCCCGATTGCTTTTAATCTTTTTAGTCATGAGCCATGTATCCAGTCTCACTGTGCCAAAATCATCTTAGTAAAATTATCCTGAAACAGATGCTACAGTTTCAACAAACCAGCAAAGTCACTAAATGTTTGTCTATGTGTATGATATTGCTGTATATAAATGTTTTATGACCTGAAATGAGTACAGTTAATCATTAAAGGGAACTAAATCAGGTTTACCCGGTTGACAGGAAATAACCACTAGATGGAGACAATGTCAAATGTGGAGTTGCATTTCAAGCTCAGCTCAAATGGCAGTCAGTTCACCTTTGACCTGCTCAGACACAGGGCTGAAAATGAACACGTGAAAAATGTTTGCTAAAGGGCTGCCTAATTAATTTGCGTAGGCAATAATTTATCTTCTTTTTGTCATTTGTTGTTGTTTTTTCCCCAATGATTTAGTGCAGTTTTAAATTAAAATTATGTAAATAATGTTGAATCACCATTTTCCCAAAAACTGAAATGCTGCTGTGGAGATAAATGAAGACAAATACAGTTGTATGTGTGGTTTATCCAAAAATGTTTGTTTGTTATTTTGAACTTGGAAGTGAGAGAAACTTAATTTGATGTCCATTCTGAATCTGAGTAAAGATTAATATTCAAAAAAGACAATATACAGGTGCTGGTCATATAATTAGAATATCATCAATTTATTGATTTATTTCACTAATTCCATTCCAAAAGTGAAACTTGTATATTATATTCATTCATTACATACAGACTGATATATTTCAAATGTTTATTTCTTTTGATTTTGATGATTAGAGCTTACAGCTCATGAAAGTCAAAAATCAGTATCTCAAAATATTAGAATATTTACATTTGAGTTTCAATAAATGACCATCCCTACAGTATAAATTCTGGGTATCTCTTGTTCTTTGAAACCATAATAACGGAGAAGACTGCTGACTTGGCAATGATCCAGAAGATGAACATTGACGCCCTCCACAAAGAGGGTAAGTCACAGAAGGTCATTACTGAAAGGTGTGGCTGTTTACAGAGTGCTGTATCAAAGCATATTAAATGCAAAGTTGACTGGAAGGAAGAATTTGGGTAGGAAAAGGTGCACAAGCAACAGGGATGACTGCAAGCTTGAGAATACAGTCAAGCAAAGCTGATTCAAACACTTGTGAGAGCTTCACAAGGAGAGAACTGAAGCTGGAGTCAGTGCATCAAGAGTCACCACGCTCAGACGTCTTCAGGAAAAGGGCTACCAAGCCACTTCTGAAGCAGAGACAATGTCAGAAGCGTCTTACCTGGGCTGTGGAGAAAAAGAACTGGACTGTTGCTCAGTGGTCCAAAGTCCTCTTTTCAGATGAAAGTAAATTTTGCATTTCATTTAGAAATCAAGGTCCTAGAGTCTGAAGGAAGAGTGGAGAGGCACAGAATCCAAGTTGCTTGAAGTCCAGTGTGAAGTTTCCACAGTCAGCGATGATTTGGGCTGCCATGTCATCTGCTGGTGTTGGTCCACTGTGTTTTCTGAAGTCCACAGTCAACGCAGCCATCTACCAGGAAATTTTAGAGCACTTCATGCTTCCTTCTGCTGACAAGCTTTATGGAGATGCTGATTTCATTTTCCAGCAGGACTTGGCACCTGCACACAGTGCCAAAGCAACCAGTATCTGGTTTAAGGACCATGGTATCCCTGTTCTTAATTGGCCAGCAAACTCGCCTGACCTTAACCCCATAGAAAATCTATGGGGTGTTGTCAAGAGGAAGATGCGATATGCCAGACCCAACAATGCAGAAGAGCTGAAGGCCACTATCAGAGCAACCTGGGCTCTCATAACACCTGAGCAGTGCCACAGACTGATCGACTCCATGCCACGCTGCATTGCTGCAGTAATTCAGGCAAAAGGAGCCCCAACTAAGTATTGAGTGCTGTACATGCTCATACTTTTCATGTTCATACTTTTCAGTTGGCCAAGATTTCTAAAAATCCTTTCTTTGTATTGGTCTTAAGTAATATTCAAATTTTCTGAGATACTGAATTTGGGATTTTCCTTAGTTGTCAGTTATAATCATCAAAATGGTCTCTCCTCAACCACCACCAGTGTGCAGCATCCACTTGGATGATGCGACGGCAGCCACAGGACAACGGCGCCAGTGCACTCACCACACACCAGCTACAGGTGGAGAGGAGAGAGTGTCGTAGAGCCAATCAAGTGGATGGGGATTATTGGGAGGCTATGATTGACAAGGGCCAGTGGAGGGAATTTGGCCAGGACACCAGGGTTACACCCCTACTCTTTACAATGAGTGTCATGGGATTTTTAATGACCACAGAGAGTCAGGACCTCGGTTTAACGTCTCATCCGAAAGACGGTGCTCTTATGACAGTATAGTGTCCCCATCACTATACTGGGGCGCTAGGACCCACACAGACCGCAGGGTGAGCACCCCCTGCTGGCCTCACTAACACCTCTTCCAACAGCAACCTAGTTTTCCCAGGAGTCTCCCATCCAGGTACTGACCAGGCTCAGCCCTGCTTAGCTTCCATGGGCAACCGGTCTTGGGCTGCAGGGTGATATGGCTGTGGCTGGTATATGACCAGCACCTGTATGTTGTCAGAATTTATTCTGTTCAATCAGACTCATTAACTATTTAATTTTCTATAGATCTGTGCCAGTTTAATGTCTTTTATATCATCATTTTAAACTGCTTTGGATAAAAGTGCCAGATTTAGTAACCCAAATTTGACAAATATCCGATGACAATTGTGCATTGAGTTTGAAATGTAATATATAATGATGAAAGACTGAAAAGTGATAGTGATTATGTGAATATGTAATTTACATGAACTCCCAGCAGAAGCACATTATTAAACATTTATTGTCAGGGGGAGGAGACATTTATGTATAAAAAAAATCAGCAACGCGTATTTTTTGCCAAAGTTGGTGTCATCCTGCTCATTGGGAACAATGCAAGCGCTTTGCACCGAGGACCAAATGAGACTGGACTCACTCTGCTGGAAATACAAATATTAGTTTCAAATTGGTTGTTGCTTTGTTCTATACAATACAAGAAGAAAGACTTGCTGTCTCTCCAGAGTGCTTCACACATCATGAATCTAACAGCAGTGAACCAAAGTGATGTCTGTCAGGAGTATTCGTGTCCAGAGAAATCTGTTTCTTTATCTGTGTATGTGATTCTGTATGTGGCCGCAGCAGCTGTGTCTCTGCTGACCGTGTGTGGAAACCTGCTGGTCATCATCTCTGTGAGTCACTTCAAGCAGCTCCACACACCTGCTAACATCCTCATCGTCTCTTTGGCTGTTGCCGATCTCCTGGTTGGAGTTTTTGTGATGCCGTTTCACTTGTCTTGGCTCATCGAGTCATGCTGGATTTCTGGACCAGTGATATGTTCGGTTTTCAATTTTGTGACTTTTCAGGCGACAAGTGTGTCTGTTCACACTGTGGCTTTGATAGCAGTTGATCGGTTTTTGGCTCTAAATTCTCCTTTTCTTTACTCAGAGAAAATCTCACCCACTGTGATCTGCATTGCAACTTTATTTAACTGGCTGTTTTCACTCTTTTATAACTTCACTCTTCTTTACGTTAATGGAAACTTCACTGATGTCATGTGTCCAGGAGAATGTCTTTATATTGTAGATGAGATTTCATCTCTCATTGATCTTCTGTTTGTGTTTCTTATGCCATGTACACTCATTATAATATTATACACTCATGTTTTTGTCATTGCTAAGAGACATGCAACTGCTATAAGAGCGCTTCAGGTTCACAACAGCACAGAATCCTCCAAAAACAGAGTCAGTGACAAATCAGAGCGAAAAGCTGCATTAGCACTTGGGATTCTGGTCTTTGTGTTTCTTTTGTGTTTACTGCCATATTATATTTTTTCTTTAACAAATTTCCTAAGAGATGACTCATTTTCTAATGTTATTAACAGTGTTTTGATTCTCTTTTATCTTAATTCCTCTATCAATCCATTAATCTACGCTCTGTTATACCCTTGGTTTAAGAAAAGTGTAAAGATAATTCTAACTCTTAAAGTATTGAACACAAACTCCTCACTAATGAATGTCCTGTCCTTAAGCTCTTGATAAGGAACAATGTATGTCAACAAACGTCTGTCCTCAATTTTATGTTTTAGTATTTCCTTTTTCATCATTATTGTGCAGTAAAAATATGATTATTCATATATTTTGATGAATAAAACCAGGCATGTTATTCAAGAAGCACTTCCTCATTATATGCAAAACCAGCATTGAGTAATCAAAAGTGAAATGTTTGTTGGATGACATGAGAAAAACATTTTCAAGAGATCAGTAATATTTATAAATGTGATAAGAAATGTTCACTCTACACATTTATATATATTTTTAAGAATACTACAAAATTATTAATTATAAATTTAATTAAATACAAGTTAATTATAATAAAACGTAAGTTTCATATGTTTCTATGGTAAAATCATTGGTAAAAACATGCAGTATAACTTTCATCAGTTTTTCTTACTTGCAAAGAGTATAGAAAAGTTCCGATTCGAATGAATAAAAGCTTCCACACTTGAGTTTAAAAAATCTAAATCCCAGGCTCTTCTATGGATTGTTTTATACAGTATAAGGAAAAAAATATGTAGTTTCATGTGCATTTAAATGGCACTTCATTTCATAAAATCTTTTTAAAAGGAAAAATCAACATCTTGACACCTAAAGCAACGGTATGTAGTTTTGTGTATTTTTGCAACTTTGAAGCCCCCTACAGTTAAGTGAGTGAAATTCACTGTCGTAATTATAACTGTTGTTGGAAAGCCATTTGCCTCACTAGAAGTCAGTGTGCCATTAGAATGATTTTGAAACTCATATTACAAAAAATAATAATAATAGTGATAAAAAATCATACAGTTGCTATAAAATAATGTGTTGAATGCAGCTGTCAACCTGCTTGCTGCACGTGTTTCTATCCTGCATATGACCACTAGGCCTACCAAATGAAAAATGAATAGTTTCGCTCAAGATCAAGGCTCGGCTGGTTTGCCCATGGTAGAACTCGCAACTACACCAACCAGATGCGAAGAGTGGGTTTTATCAACTAATAATTGTGTGGACTGTTCGTACTTACAAGCTTTCAGTCGTGAAATTGTTCCCTATAATGTTAAATGTTTGTTCTAAATGTGAGACTGCGGGCCTAAGACGTTATTTTGCATTAAAACATAGACTTAGATATATTCACTGCATCCCAAATGACACTATGCACTTACACATACTATGTACTTATGCACTATGTACTCAACCATGTAGTGTATGAATTTTATAAGGTTATTTAGTCATTAATGATCGGAGTCTGATACCCACCCCCCGCAACGTAATTAAATCTGCGACAGTTCAGTGCATGAGGTGTTCAACATTCCACACTTTGTTTTTACAGTTATTTAAGTGCATCATCCGGGTATTTAGAGTGCACTTTTTCTTTTTGGAATTTTTAGTATGAACGCACTACTCCTCACATTATTTATACTACAAAACATCATAGAATAGTGAATAAGTACGCGATTTGGGATGCACCTATTGCTTATGAATTGGAAAAAGTGCAACGCGCAATATGGTGGATTAGTCCCACCTTCTGCATAAGGCTGATGATACACTGGGCAACTTTGGGAAATGTTGCCATCAACGGGCAACCAGGTGAGACACAGGGCCCACAACCAGTCTAAAATATCCAGATATAAATTTGTTAACCATTCTCAATGGGAAAGTGCCCAAGCAACATTGCTCAAAAAAAGTTGCCCGACAAAATGGCTCAAAAAGGTGCCCCGTGTATCATCAGCATAGAAGAGCCAATCGCCAATTGGTAAAGTCATTGCATCATTGCATCACTGCAGTTGCCATTAGAAGTTCTGGTTGCTATAGAAACAGTCAGTGTTCTGGGCGCTCTTAGAATTGCACATGTGAGCATAAGAAACAACATTTGTGAGAATGTTATTGTCAGATTTCATTGGTGATTTCAAATATGAAATGTAATGAAATGAGCATGGTGAATAGCTTTGATGAATTTGATGTTTCCCCACTCAGATAGATAGGAGTTGTACTTGAATGACTGAAATAGCTGCCCGAGAGGCATTTCAAAGATGGCCGCTGAGTGAAATCACTTGCCTTGAAAGGACTTTGAAAAAAATACACCGAAACTATCTCCAGGGTTAGGGTTTTTCGTTCATCCTCACTTTTCGCTCAGTAAGATCTTTGAGTGAAGAAAAGCAGGTCATTTTCAAAACCCAATAAACTGTCATTTGTTGGTTGTACATTTAGACCACAGGCTGCATTTTGCATGTTTTTTTATTTATTTATTTAAAAATCATTTTCTCTTGAAGAATCTCATAGTTCTTATTCTTAAATTTCTAAAACTACTGTTTTTTTTTTATTATTGGTTTAACACATTTCTAGATTCTGCTTTGTATAAGCCAACTTATGTTTGAATTTAGTTTTTTAGTTTTTTCTGGATGAACCAAATCAGTTGATCTCCCAGCTGCATGTTCCTCTCCCATGATGCTGCCGGTCTTGAAAAAAGTCAACATGTCAAGTGTATAAAAGGCAGCATGGGTTGTAGCATGTCTTTATTGTGGAACCTCCAGGAGTGAATGTAGACTGTTTTTCAGGTGATGAGCAATTCAGGGCTGCTGAAGATACATATTACATATTTGAATCCATGAATCCTTATACTAAGGAAGTCACAAGGAAAAATACTGTGTTTGCATGTTTCATCCAAATACTGAAGAATGCATCTAACAGCAGTGAACCAAAGTGATGTCTGTCAGGAATATTTGTGTCCAGAGAGATCTGTTTCTTTATCTGTGTATGTGATTCTGTATGTGGCCGCAGCAGCTGTGTCTCTGCTGACCGTGTGTGGAAACCTGCTGGTCATCATCTCTGTGAGTCACTTCAAGCAGCTCCACACACCTGCTAACATCCTCATCCTCTCTTTGGCTGTTGCCGATCTCCTTACTGGAGTTGCTGTGATGCCATTTCATTGGACTTTGTTGATTGAGTCATGTTGGACTTCTGGACCAGTGATCTGTTCGGTTTTCAATTTTGTGACTTTTCAAGCGACAAGTGTGTCTGTTCACACTGTGGCTTTGATAGCAGTTGACCGGTTTTTGGCTCTAAGTTCTCCTTTTCTCTACTCAGAGAAAATCTCACCCACTGTGATCTGCATAGCAACTTTATTTAACTGGTTGTTTTCACTTATTTATAACTTCACTCTTCTTTACCTCAATGGAAACTTCACTAATGTCATGTGTCCAGGAGAATGTCTTTATATTATAGATGGAGTTTCATCTCTCATTGATCTTTTGATTGTGTTTCTTATGCCATGTACACTCATTATAATATTATACACTCATGTTTTTGTCATTGCTAAGAGACATGTGACGGCTATAAGAGCGCTTCAGGTTCACAACAGCACAGGATCCTCCAAAAACAGAGTCAGTGACAAATCAGAGCGAAAAGCTGCTATACTGCTGGGGATTCTGGTCTTTGTGTTTCTTCTGTGTTTACTACCGTATTATATTTGTTCCTTAGTGATACCATACAGTAATGCTGAATTGTTTTATATCAGAAATGTTGCTGTAATGTTTTTCTTTCTGAACGCCACCATTAATCCTATAATTTATGCCTTATTCTATCCCTGGTTTCAGAAAAGCTTAAAATTAATTTTCACATTTAAAGTGTTCAATAAAGACTCATCCCTGATGAATGTGCTCTAAGTCATTGAATGTTTCTCCTCTTTTTTGTGTTGTTTATTTTTCAGATAGTACATAGCATTTCTCATCATTATTTAGTCATATTAAACATGACTGTGAAAAATGGATAGTGCCAGAATATTGTGGGGGTTTTTTTCTTTTGTCATATAAAGTACAATTTACACAACCTTTAAAGTCTTGACTACAAAATAGCTATTGAATAATGGTTGAAGACTTTTATACTGCTAATGCAGGCTGAAACGAAAGCCACCGCCCCCCGGAGCACAATTTTGACTAATGTGGGAATGTGATTTTGAAAGCCATTTCCCCCAGAAAGTGACTGGGCTAGTAAGGAGTAACAGTTGGTCTGATTTTGTTACGAGACCTGGCAACCCTGCCTGAGAGCATGCACAGCAAGTTCCCTTTCAGTCGGTCACTCCGAGTCACGTCGGTGACCGACAAATTGGGATCTCGCAAGAGAGACCAATCCACTTCAAGTGTAACTAAACAAATCAATGGACATTGGCATGCGGTATTTCGCATCTGGGTGCCCCACCCCGCAGCGCGGGTATAAGAGGCAGCAGGTGCACCGCATTAATCACACAGCCATATCACCCTGCAGCCCACGGAAGCTAAGCAGGGCTGAGCCTGGTCAGTACCTGGATGGGAGACCTCCTGGGAAAACTAGGTTGCTGTTGGAAGAGGTGTTAGTGAGGCCAGCAGGGGGTGCTCACCCTGCGGTCTGTGTGGGTCCTAATGCCTCAGTATAGTGACGGAGATGTTAATGATGAGACGTTAAACCGAGGTCCTGACTCTCTGTGGTCATTAAAAATTCCATGAAACTCATCGTAAAGAGTAGGGGTGTAACCCCGGTGTCCTGGCCAAATTCCTTCCACTGGCCCTTGTCAATCAATAATCCCCATCCACTTGATTAGCTCTATCACTCTCTCTCCTCTCCACCTGTAGCTGGTGTGTGGTGAGCGGACTGGCGCCGTTGTCCTGTGGCTGCCGTCGCATCATCCAGGTGGATGCTGCACACTGGTGGTGGTTGAGGAGAGACCCCCCACATGATTGTAAAGCGCTTTGGGTGTATAGCAATATATAGCTATATAAATGCCTCATTCATTCATTCATTCGTTCATTCATCTTTTCGCTTCGGAGCCGAGTGGTGGTGCATCATTATTGCTCTCTCTAGTGCGAGCGTTACGGCAACAGCAGCGGTGGTCACGGTCTCGCGGCTATCGAGTTCGTGCTGACAGCCACACCAAGAGTGTGCAGTGGCCAGTTTCCCTGCATGCTTCAGCACTAAAGGAGCATTTCTCTAAAAGAGCAACACGGGTGATCAGAGGTGATTTGAGGATCACAGTGAGGGCTTCCCCAAGTTCCTCACCCCTCAAGCACTCCGTAGCCAGTGAAGCTGCCGACAGAGCGCGCTGGGCCCTCTGCTAGACAGAGTGCACCATGCGTTTCCTTCGGTGCCCCCTCTGACGACCAGATGTTGATCGCTGCATCGGAGGGCGAGCCCTCTCTCTCCGGGGATGACGACCCGGCTGCGTTGCCCCCTTCGGGTATGGTAGCGTTGTCCGATCTAGACCCAGAGATGACGGCCATGCTTTCCCGGGCCGCCGAGAATGTAGAGCTCGTGTGGTACTCCACGCCATGGCGTTACTGCAGGTCCACCAGGCCAAAGCCCTGAAAGACCTGCACGAGGGTGGTCACGAGCAACGCAGAGAATCTCTTTTCTCGGCATGGAGTTGGATTCGGTCAGCCAGACAGCACGCCTTACCCAGGAACGTGCTTAGTCGGTGCTGAACTGCCTCAAGACTTTATCAGGCAGCACAGTGGTCTCACTGAAATATTTTCAGAGGCTCCTGGGGCATATGGCGGCAGCTGCTGCGGTAGTTCCGCTCGGTCTGCTCCATATGAGACCGCTTCAGCAATGGCGCTCACTATCGCTTCAGCACGAGCACCGTCCACTAGACGGGCCTATGCTTTGAAGTGGAACCTGTTCGTTGAATGGTGTTCCTCTCACCATGAGGACCCCCGGAGATGTTTGATCAGAGCCGTGCTTTCCTTCCTGCAGCAAGGGTTGGAGCGTAGGCTGTCCCCCTCCACCCTTAAGGTTTACGTTACTGCTATTTCTGCCCACCATAACCCCGTAGAGGGGAGGTCGGTGGGGAAGCATGATCTGGTCATCAGGTTCCTTAGGGGGGCCAGGAGGTTAAATCCTCCTAGGCCTCCCTCCCTACCCTCTTGGGATTTGGCATTGGTGCTAAGAGCCCTTCGAGCCTTTGCAGTCAGTCGAGTTGAAGTTTCTTTCTATGAAAACCCTATTCCTGACTGCATTGGCCTCGATCAAGTGGGTGGGGGACCTGCAGGCATTTTCGGTCGACGAATCGTGCCTTGAGCTACGTGCCCAAGGTTCCTACCACTCCCTTCAGGGACCAGGTGGTGAACCTGCAAGCGCTGCCCCTGGAGGAGGCAGACCTAGCCCTAGCCTTGCTCTGTCCTGTATGCACACTGCGACAGTACATGGATAGAACTCAGAGCTTTAGGACCTCAGTATAGCTCTTTGTCTGTTACGGAGGACAGCAGAAGAAGAAGGCTGTCTCCAAGCAGAGGATGGCCCACTGGATGGTGGATGCCATCACCTTGGCCTATGAAGCACAAGGTGTGCCCTGCCCGCTCAGGCTGCGTGCTCACTCCACTAGGGTTGTTGCATCATCCTGGGCGCTGGCTCGTTGGTGCCTCTCTAGCAGACATCTGTAGAGCTGCGGGCTGGGCGCTCCTAACACATTCGCTAGGTTCTATAGCCTGCGTGTCGAACCGGTTTCCTCCTGTGTTCTCACCTCAAACGGGTAGTGGCCCGGTTCAGAGTCGTCTTGTGGCATCCTTAATGCCTAAATTCTCCAGAGAGTTCCCTACCGGGTTAACCCTGTCGAGTCCTCCAGCACTCCGGCGGCCAGACGTGGCAGAGTGTCCGGCTCCAGGCCTTCAGCCAATGAATTCTTGAAATCTGGTGTGAGGCTAGTGCCCATATGAGTGACCCTGTTTGGATCCCATATGTGTATTCCCACGGAACGCTTACTAGGGCTGTGTTTTCCCTGGCAGACTGCATTCTGCCGTCTCTACATGATGCAGCCTGAGTCATCTCAGAGACTTCCATGTGCAATAGGGTCCTACGGTGTTACCTCACATGAGTAAATGTCATTTAACGCCCTCTGGAAGGAGGTGACTCCGCAGTGTGCCTCTTCCACGTAGTTGACCTTCTCTGTGTAGAGCCCGGTCCTATCGTCTGCCTTAGGAAGGTCCAGGGGGCCTACACAGGGCACTGGAGGGGGCAGCTCCTGTGGCGTTTTGGGAGGGATCTCAATTCGTCAGTCACCAACGTGACTTTTGTCATGTTTTTTATTTTTGTAACTCAGAAATAATGAATACTTTTGCAAAATCACTTACCGTAGTTGTTCCAGTTATATCAATAGCCCTTAACAACTGGCTTAACAAGCTACTTGACAAAAAATAATCGCCTATATACTATCAGAGTAGGTGCTACATGACAAAGCACTTACTTTGTTACCATTAAAATATTTTAAATAATTTTAAAGTATGCATTTGTGTAGTATAAACGCAAATCCAGATGTACATCTTCTAGGTTGACATTGCCATTTGACTTAAACCGTTATTCATGCTGCTTCCCTGCCATTTATGAACCCTTTCTTGTGCTTCATGTGAGAGCAATGTGTAGTAAAAATGCGTTTTGCATATACTGTGTATTCAAAGGGATGTTTGAAAACAGACACGATTATAAGTATAAACATTTATGATGAGATTTACATTTCAGATGTTTTTCAGATGCTCTGTGTGACACTTTTCTAAATCAGTTGATCTCCCAGCTCTATGTTCTTCTCCCTTGATGCTGCTGGTCTTGGAAAGAGTCAACATGTCAAATGTATAAAAGGCAACGTGAGTTGAAGATCGTCTTTATTGTGGAACCTCCAGGAGTGGAGATTGTGTTTCAGAGCAGATACAAACAGCGTCTTCAGAGGTCTTTATATTGGACTTTATATGATGGGAGTCACATGGAACGATACTCTGTTTAGATAATTTTTCCAAATACTTCACAATGAATCTAACAGCAGTGAACCAAAGTGATGTTTGTCAGGAATATTTGTGTCCAGAGAAATCTGTTTCTTTATCTGTGTATGTGATTCTGTATGTGGCCGCAGCAGCTGTGTCTCTGCTGACCGTGTGTGGAAACCTGCTGGTCATCATCTCTGTGAGTCACTTCAAGCAGCTCCACACACCTGCTAACATCCTCATCCTCTCTTTGGCTGTTGCCGATCTCCTGGTTGGAGTTTTTGTGATGCCACTGCATTTGTCTTGGGTCATTGAGTCATGTTGGACTTCTGGACCAGTGATGTGCTCTGCTTTAAAAATTGTGAATTTTCAAGCGACAAGTGTGTCTGTTCACACTGTGGCTCTGATAGCAGTTGACCGGTTTTTGGCTCTAAGTTCTCCTTTTCTTTACTCAGAGAAAATCTCACCCACTGTGATCTGCATAGCAACTTTATTTAACTGGTTGTTTTCACTCATTTATAACTTAATTCTTCTCTTTGTTAATGGAAACTTCACTGATGTCACATGTCCAGGAGAATGTATTGCTATTATAGATGGGGTTTCATCATTTGTTGATCTCATAATTGTGTTTCTTATGCCATGTACACTCATTATAATATTATACACTCATGTTTTTGTCATTGCTAAGAGACATGCGACGGCTATAAGAGCCCTTCAGGTTCACAACAGCACAGGATCCTCCAAAAACAGAGTCAGTGACAAATCAGAGCGAAAAGCTGCTATACTGCTGGGGATTCTGGTCATTGTGTTTCTCTTGTGTTTACTGCCGTATTATATTTGTTCTTTAGTGATTCCATACAGTGGTGATGATTTGTTTCATGTCAGAGATGTTACTGTAATGGCTTTCTTCCTGAACTCCACTATTAATCCCATAATTTATGCTTTATTCTATCCCTGGTTTCAGAAAAGTTTAAAATTAATTTTCACATTTCAAGTGTTTAATAAAGACTCATCCCTGATGAATGTGCTGTAAATCACTAAATATAAGAAAGAATGTTTCTTATTTTATACCTGATTTGCCTATAGGCAAATGCTTTTGTCATATATTAAACTTGACTGTGAAGACATGGATATTGTTGTCAATCATGCCTGTATAACAATGATAGTGGGGGGAATTTTATTTTCCTTTTTGTAATTAGCACATCTCATGTATTTCATGTTTTGTTTGTAATAAACAGAAATGTTGAAGAACAAAACAATTATGAAACAAAACTATTAATGAAAAGGTATATATATAAGCAAGGCATTGTTTGAACCAACAAGCATTCAAATGTATTGTTTAAAATTATAACATATAAAACCAAAATGTTGATTAAAGCAAAGGTATGTAGTTTTGTGTATTTTTGCAACTTTGAAGCCCCCTACAGTTAAGTGAGTAAAATTCACTGTCGTAATTATAACTGTTGTTGGAAAGCCATTCGCCTCACTAGAAGTCAGTGTGCCATTAGAATGATTTTGAAACTCATTTTACAAAAAAATTAAATAATTTAAAAAACAAAATCATACAGTTGCTATAAAATAATGTGTTAAATGCAGCTGTCAACCTGCTTGCTGCACGTGTTTCTATCCTGCATATGACCACTAGGCCTACCAAATGAAAAATGAATAGTTTCGCTCAAGATCAAGGCTCGGCTGGTTTGCCCATGGTAGAACTCGCAACTACACCAACCAGATGCGAAGAGTGGGTTTTATCAACTAATAATTGTGTGGACTGTTCGTACTTACAAGCTTTCAGTCGTGAAATTGTTCCCTATAATGTTAAATGTTTGTTCTAAATGTGAGACTGTGGGCCTAAGACGTTATTTTGCATTAAAACATAGACTTAGATATATTCACTGCATCCCAAACGACACTATGCACTTACACATACTATGTACTTATGCACTATGTACTCAACCATGTAGTGTATGAATTTTATAAGGTTATTTAGTCATTAATGATCGGAGTCTGATACACCACCCCCCCTTCGCAACGTAATTAAATCTGCAACAGTTCAGTGCATGAGGTGTTCAACATTCCACACTTTGTTTTTACAGTTATTTAAGTGCATCATCCGGGTATTTGGAGTGCAATTTTTCAGTGTGAACGCACTACTCCTCATATTATTTATACTACAAAACATCATAGAATAGTGAATAAGTACGCGATTTGGGATGCACCTATTGCTTATGAATTGGAGAAAGTGCAACGCGCAATATGGCGGATTAGTCCCACCTTCTGCATAAGGCTGATGATACACTGGGCAACTTTGGGAAATGTTGCCATCAACGGGCAACCAGGTGAGACACAGGGCCCACAACCAGTCTAAAATATCCAGATATAAATTTGTTAACCATTCTCAATGGGAAAGTGCCCAAGCAACATTGCTCAAAAAAAGTTGCCCGACAAAATGGCTCAAAAAGGTGCCCCGTGTATCATCAGCATAGAAGAGCCAATCGCCAATTGGTAAAGTCATTGCATCATTGCATCACTGCAGTTGCCATTAGAAGTTCTGGTTGCTATAGAAACAGTCAGTGTTCTGGGCGCTCTTAGAATTGCACATGTGAGCATAAGAAACAACATTTGTGAGAATGTTATTGTCAGATTTCATTGGTGATTTCAAATATGAAATGTAATGAAATGAGCATGGTGAATAGCTTTGATGAATTTGATGTTTCCCCACTCAGATAGATAGGAGTTGTACTTGAATGACTGAAATAGCTGCCCGAGAGGCATTTCAAAGATGGCCGCTGAGTGAAATCACTTGCCTTGAAAGGACTTTGAAAAAAATACACCGAAACTATCTCCAGGGTTAGGGTTTTTCGTTCAACCTCACGTTTCTCTCAGTAAGAAAAGCAGGTCATTTTCAAAACCCAATAAACTGTCATTTGTTGGTTGTACATTTAGACCACAGGCTGCATTTTGCATGTTTTTTTTTATTATTTAAAAGTAATTTTCTCTTGAAGAATCTCATAGTTCTTATTCTTAAATTTCTATTGGTTTAAGAAATTTCTAGATTTTGCTTTGTATAAGCCAACTTATGTTTGAATTTAGTTTTTTGTTTTTTCTGGATGAACCAAATCAGTTGATCTCCCAGCTGCATGTTCCTCTCCCATGATGCTGCCGGTCTTGAAAAAAGTCAACATGTCAAGTGTATAAAAGGCAGCATGGGTTGTAGCATGTCTTTATTGTGGAACCTCCAGGAGTGAATGTAGACTGTTTTTCAGGTGATGAGCAATTCAGGGCTGCTGAAGATACATATTACATATTTGAATCCATGAATCCTTATACTAAGGAAGTCACAAGGAAAAATACTGTGTTTGCATGTTTCATCCAAATACTGAAGAATGCATCTAACAGCAGTGAACCAAAGTGATGTCTGTCAGGAATATTTGTGTCCAGAGAAATCTGTTTCTTTATCTGTGTATGTGATTCTGTATGTGGCCGCAGCAGCTGTGTCTCTGCTGACCGTGTGTGGAAACCTGCTGGTCATCATCTCTGTGAGTCACTTCAAGCAGCTCCACACACCTGCTAACATCCTCATCCTCTCTTTGGCTGTTGCCGATCTCCTTACTGGAGTTGCTGTAATGCCATTTCATTGGACTTTGTTGATTGAGTCATGTTGGACTTCTGGACCGGTGATGTGCTCTGCTTTAAAAATTGTGAATTTTCAAGCAACAAGTGTGTCTGTTTACACTGTGGCTCTGATAGCAGTTGATCGGTTTTTGGCTCTAAATTCTCCTTTTCTTTACTCAGAGAAAATCTCACCCACTGTGATCTGCATAGCAACTTTATTTAACTGGTTGTTTTCACTCATTTATAACTTAATTATTCTCTTTATTAATGGAAACTTCACTGATGTCACATGTCCAGGAATATGTTTTGCTATTATAGATGGGGTTTCATCATTTGTTGATCTCATAGTTGTGTTTCTTATGCCATGTACACTCATTATAATATTATACACTCATGTTTTTGTCATTGCTAAGAGACATGCGACGGCTATAAGAGCGCTTCAGGTTCACAACAGCACAAGATCCTCCAAAAACAGAATCAGTGACAAATCAGAGCGAAAAGCTGCTATACTGCTGGGGATTCTGGTCATTGTGTTTCTCTTGTGTTTACTGCCATATTATATTTGTTCTTTAGTGATTCCATACAGTAATCCTGACTTGTTTTATGTCAGAGATGTTGCTGTAATATTTTTCTTCCTGAACTCCACTATTAATCCCATCATTTATGCTTTATTCTATCCCTGGTTTCAGAAAAGTTTAAAATTAATTTTCACATTTCAAGTGTTTAATAAAGACTCATCCCTGATGAATGTGCTGTAAATCACTAAATATAAGAAAGAATGTTTCTTATTTTATACCTGATTTGCCTATAGGCAAATGCTTTTGTCATATATTAAACTTGACTGTGAAGACATGGATATTGTTGTCAATCATGCCTGTATAACAATGATAG